>NC_052322.1:20224536-20524536 GCF_016432855.1 Salvelinus namaycush
GTAAGTCAAGGTAATTGAGGTCATATGTACATGTAGGTAGGGGTAAAGTGACTATGCATAGATAATAAAGTGAGTAGCAGCAGCATACAAAAAGGTGGTCAATGCAAATATTCCGGGTGTATGATTAACTGTTCAGCAGTCTTATGGCTTGGGGGTAGAAGCTGTTAAGGAGCCTTTTGGACCTAGACTTGTCGCTCCGGTACCGCTTGCCGTGCAGTAGCAGAGAGAGTAGTCTATAACTAGGGTGGCTGGAGTCTTTGACAATTCTTAGGGCCTTCCTCTGACACCACCTGGTATAGAGGTCCTGGATGGCAGGAAGCTTGGCCCCAGTGATGTATTGGGCCGTACGCATTACCCTCTGTAGCCCCTTGCGGTCAGATGCCGAGCAGTTGCCATACCAGGCGGTGATGCAACCAGCCAGGATGCTCTCGATGGTGCAGCTGTATAACTTTTTGAGGATCTGAGGACCCATGCCAAATCTTTGCAGTCTCCTGGGGGGGAATATGTGTTGTCGTGCCCTCTTCACAGCAGTCTTGGTGTGTTGGGACCATGATAGTTTGTTGATGATATGGACACCAAGGAACTTGAAGCTCTCGACCCGCTCCACTACAGCCCTGTCGATGTGAATGGGGGGCGTTTTCTGCCCTCCTTTTCCTGTAGTCCACGATCAGCTCCTTTGTCTTGATCACGTTGAGGGAGAGGTTGTTATCCTGGCACCACACTGCCAGATCTCTGACCTCCTCCCTATATGCTGTCTTATCATTGTTGGTGATCAGGCCTACCACCGTTGTGTCGTCGGCAAACTTAATCATGGTGTTGGAGTCGTGTTTGGCCATGCAGTCGTGGGTGAATAGGGAGTACAGGAGGGGACTAAGCATGCACGCCTGAGAGTCAGTGAAGACACTTGCCAGTTGGTCAGCGCATGCTCTGTGTACACGTCCTGGGAATCTGTCTGGCCCTGCGGCCTTGTGAATGTTGACCTGTTTGAAGGTCTTACTCACATTGGCTACGGAGAGCGTGATCACACAGAACAGCTTGTGCTCTCATGCATGCTCCAGTGTTGCTTGCCTCGAAGCACGCATAGAAGCCATTTAGCTTGTCTGATAGGCTTGTGTCATTGGGCAGCTCGCGGCTGCTCTTCCCTTTGTAATCCGTAATGGTTTTCAAGCCCTGCCACATCTGACAAGCGTCAGAGCCGGTGTAGTAGGATTCAATCTTATTCCTGTATTGACGCTTTGCCTGTTTGATGGTTCGTCGGAGGGCATAGCGGGATTTCTTATAAGCGTCCGGATTAGTGTCTCGCTCCTTGAAAGCAGCAGCTCTACCCTTTAGCTTGGTGCGGATGTTGCCTGTAATCCATGACTTGTGGTTGGGATATGAACGTACCTCTGTGGGGCCTCTGTGGGGACGATAAAGGTGGTTTTTTTTCTTCTGTTTGCACATGTGACATGCTGGTAGAAATTAGGTAAAACGGATTTAAGTTTTCCTGCATTAATACACAGACAGTAACAGTGAGAAGAGTGGCAGGCCATTATACCTCCGTCCTCGCTGTGTTTATACCAGCCAAACTTCTTCATCATTTTCTTCTTGGCAACAGCAGCACCTTGTTAGGAGACAAAGGAAAGGTTAACTATATGGGTGCAAGGCTGTGTTTGTATGCGTGTGCATTTATTTGTGTGTTTATGTGTGTGTATCTCAGTCAGTCAGTTAACCATACGTTTGTTTCCTTCCTCATCCACATCCTCGGCCTCGATGAGCCAGTCCATGTAGCCACACATATCCTCCTCCATCTGCTTCTTATTCTGGGCGTCCTGCAGCTCTCCACGAGCCACGGCCTTCTCTCGTTCCTTGGAGAACTCTCTGCACACACAGACACACGTACAGACGCACATATAGACGGTCAGCACACAACCTACACTCGGACAAGGCCTTCACACACAAATGTAACAAGACAAACATCCACACAAACTTCCACTCACTCACCCGCTCAACACTCCCAATACAAGGTTGAGAACGAAAAACGAGCCAAATATGACCAGAGAGACAAAGTACACCCAGGGTATTTCAAAGCCAATTGCATCATTCATCTGCAGGAATACAGAAAGAGAGAGGGCGATTAAGGATTGTTAATCGTGCTTCTACATCTGCATTGGGGGTTTTATATACTGGGTTTCTGTATAAGCACTTTATGATAACTGCTGATTTAAAAAGGGCTTTATAAATACATTCGATTGATTGATTGATTGATTGTTTGAGAAACTGTTCCATATTTATGTGACGATAGATCATTTAAGTAAAATTAAAGATTAAAAATTAAAATTAAAATCAGAGGAGTAGTTAAGAATAGGAAGAAAAGTTCTAGGGGTGATTTTCAAAATGACACCCCTTTCCCTATGTAGTGCACTACCTTTGACCAGGGTCCACAGGTCTCTGGTCAAAGTAACACACTATAGGGAGTAGGGTACCATTTATGATGCAGCCAAGAAAAAAAGAGAGTCTGATATTACCCAGTAGAGCACATCGGTCCAGCCCTCCATGGTGATACACTGGAACACAGTCAACATGGCAAAGAATATGTTGTCAAAGTTGGTGATCCCGCCATTAGGCCCCTCCCACGGTCCTCTGCACTCTGTCCCATTGCCCACACAATTGCGCCCATTCCCAGCAAACGCACACGGTGTGGGGTCATCATCCACGTTCAGTTCTGGGAGAGAGGACAACATGAGGAAGTCACTCATCATAACAAATGTCTTAGTCTTCTTAGTAAAAAGATGGAAATCTCATATAAAATCCAGGCTTCCAAAGCATTAGCTGATAACAAACTTGTATGTAAATAACTTGTTTACCCCTGTCTGCGTACAATGACTCAAATGCAACTCTTTAATATAATGTTAGGATGTGTATGTACAGTACAGTGCAGTATACTTGTTTGTGTTGTAAGTGGAGTTTGTACCTGTGCCCAAGTAGAAACAGGTCTTGTGCATCCTGCCGAGGAAGAGCTCCAGGCCGATGATGGCATAGATGATGATGACAAACATGACCAGCAGACCAATGTGGAGTAGGGGAACCATGGCCTTCATGATGGAATTCAAGACAATCTGGAGACCTGCACACACACACACACACACACACACACACACACACAGCAGAGAGATGGGTTTTACTGAAACACACACACACACACACACACACACACACACACATTCACCCAGCAGAGAGATGGGTTTTACTGAAACACACACACACACACACACACACACACACGCACACGCACACGCACACACACACACACACACGCACACGCAAACCTACTGGGTACGCCAGACACCAGCCTAAGGGGTCGCAGCACCCTGAAGGCTCTGAGCGCTTTGACATCCAGTCCTCCTGGTTTGCCTGCTGCGTGGTGGGCCTCTCCAGGCTTGTGGTCGGCCGTCCCCTCAGCAACCACACTGAACAACCTGCAACAACAGCCGCACAACAACAATACAGCTAAAACACCATAAACAGAATGGAGTGGGTAACATAAGAGGAATGGAGACATGAGCTAGCATACCCGACGACAACGATGACAAAATCAAGCAAATTCCAGCCACTGCGGATGTAGGCGCTAGGGTGCATGACCAAGCCATAGGCCAGGATCTTAGTGAAGGTTTCAATGGTGAAGATGACCAGGAAGACATACTCTACTTGTTCCTGCACTCACAGAGAGGGAGAAGACAGCATGGTCAAATATACATACTTCCTCATTTGTCCGTTACTGTAATCAGTGAAGAGCAAAGACAACTGTTGGGAAAATTAGGTAAAGACATTTTACAAGATGTCTGTGGATGTTCATAATGCAGGGTTAATATCCGTCTAATATCCAATTCATATGTTATATTCAGGGATGTAATGTTTAATGTTGATATATCTACTGCATGTGGGGTGGCAAGGAAGCCAGGCACTGTCACGTTGATGGCTTATACTGTACATGTATACTTTAGGTCAAAACTAGTGCACAGGAATAGGGAGCCATTTTGGAAGTAGCCAGTCTGTCCTGTAGGTAGTGATTACAGTAGCTTCAGCCCTGTTAACTTACAGCCTAAAACAGGCTTAATAAGCCAGTCACTAGAGCGGTAGTCAGTAACCCTTGGACTAATGCTTCTTAATGCTGCTAATCTTTGGCACCACAGTCGCTAGGCATCAGGCTGGAATAGGAATGCAGCCAAAAGCTGGCTATAGCATCCTGGTCAAACAAGGTGATGTGACAGATTAGAAGGTACAGTACCTTCACTATGGAATGATAAGCTGTAGTGTAATGAATGAAGACAGCGATTGCTTCATTCTATTCAAATCAGGACAGCTGTAGTCCCTGAAGTGAGGACAATTACCCTATAAGTATTTCTTAACACCATACTACATGACCAAAAGTATGTGGACACCTGCTCGTTGAACATCTCTCTCCAAAATCATGGGCATTAATATGGAGTTGGTCCCCCCTCTGGTGCTATAACAGCCTCCACTAGCCTCCACAAGGCTTTCCACTAGATGGTGGAACTTTGCTGTGGGGACTTGCTTCCATTCAGCCACAAGAGCATCATTGAGGTTGGGCACTGATGTTGGGCGATTAGTCCTGGCTCGCAGTCGGCGTTCCAATTCATACAAACAAGATGGGAACCACACCTTTTTGTTTGTTTGAATTTGCGGGTTTTACACACCAGCCAAGCTTCTGGGAGAGCATGATGGTTCTCTTTTGATGCGGCGTTCCAATTCATCCCAAAGGTGTTTAATGGAGTTGAGGTCAGGGCTCTGTGCATGCCAGTTAAATTCTTCCACACCGATCTCAACAAACCATTTCTGTATGGGCCTCACTTTGTGCACAGGGGCATTGCCATGCTGAAACAGGAAAGGGCCTTTCCCAAACTGTTGCCACAAAGTTGGAAGCATTGTCTAGAATGTCATTGTATGCTGTAGCATTAAGATTTCCCTTCACTGGAACTAAGGGGCCTAGCCCGAACCATGAAAAACAGCCCCAGACCATTATTCCTCCTCCACCAAACGTTACAGTTGGCACTATGCATTGGGGCAGGTAGCGTTCACCTGGCATCCGCCAAACCCTGATTCGTTGGACTGCCAGATGGTGAAGTGTGATTCATCACTCCAGAGAATGTGTTGCCACTGCTCCAGAGTCCAATGGCGGCGAGCTTTACACCACTCGAGCCGACTCTTGGCATTCTGCATGGTGATCTTAGGCTTGTGTGCGCCTGCTCGGCCATGGAAACCCATTTCATGAAGTTCCCGATGAACAGTTAATCTGCTGACGTTGCTTCTATTGGCAGTTTGGAACTCGGTAGTGAGTTTTGCAACCGATGACAGACGATTTTTATGTGCTACGCGCTTCAGCACTCGGCGGTCCCATTCTGTGAGCTTGTGTGGCCTACCACATTGCTGCTGAGCCGTTATTGCTCCTAGACGTTTCCACTTCACAAGAACAGCACTTACAGTTGACCGGGGCAGCTCTAGCAGGGCAGAAATTTGACGAACTGACTTGTTGGAAAGGTGGCATCCTATGATGGTGTCACGTTGAAAGTCACTGAGCTCTTAGGTAAGGCCATTCTACTGCCAATGTTTGTCTATGGAGATTGCATGGCGGTGTGCTCGATTTTATACACCTGTCAGCAACGGGTGTGGCTGAAATAGCAGAATCCACTCATTTGAAGGGGTGTCTACATACTTGTGTATATATAGTGTATGTTATTTATGAGTGTTAATGTGCTGTAAACTACCGTAAAGATTTCATACTGGAATCCCTACGGTAGGGAGGGGGGTATTACAGTGAAGCGTCAGACATCAGCCTGAGTTCCCTTCCACAAGTCTAATCCAATAAAGGGATCCACGCCGGAGGGATTTAAATACAGTACTAACCAACCACTGTCCTGCCCCACAGCCAAGCAGATGGACTAGACAGACTCAGCATGATGAGGTTGTGTACTACCCACCATCCCCACACTCCACTCCCCTTAGAGGAATTCCCTCATATCACTCTACTAAAAGATTACATTGTCTATACCTTCCCTGCTTTCTGTATGCATCCTATAGTCCCCCATATCTCTACCTCGAAATGTCTTGCTTTATTCTGCTCATGTAGACCTTTTTGTTTATTATGAGTGAGCTTAACCTCTGGCATAGAGAGGGGGGGGGGTTGAGGGGCTTGACGTGGGGATGGAGTCAGACCCCCAACTTTTCCTCTTTAACACTATTATGCTTTACGATTACAACACTAACTTCTCTGAAACTGTTGTAATCTACCTGTTTTCCATAGTATTTTGATACATCCTTTGATATGCCACATCTCACAACGAGGCTTCCAGGCTTTTCTGATCGCCTCTCGTCATTTGATTCAATTGACATGGGTTCAAATAGTATTTGAAATTGTTCAAATAGTTTGAGCATTTGCTTGAGCCTGCCTGAGTCCCAGATGGATTTTGCACTTTAACTTCTTTGGGATAGGGGGCGGTATTTTCACGTCCTTGCACTTTAAGAAGTATTCCACTAATTCAACTGCGCCAAGCAAGTTAAATTAATCAGATTTCAAATATTTCTATTTTAACCTTATATAGCACTCCCAAAATAATCCTCTCTTTAGCCTCTATGATCTCCCTGATTGACACCTCAGCCTCTGTATCAGCCGCCGTGCACCAACTCACCAGGTTGTGGTTGGTGGAATTGGAGTCCTCCTCAGGGAAGGGTTTAGATACACCCAGGGCCACACAGTTGGCAAATATAGCAAGTAGAATGAAGATATCAAAAGGTCTGCAGGACCACAGTTAAGGGTAAATGCTAAACACCACATTGAATGCATCATTGACTTACAGTTTTTCTCAATGGCGTACAAGCATGGATCTGTGTTGAAACATATCTACAGCAGAACAGCAATGATCAAATACATTTACAGAACTTCTGATCATTTTCTTGCCTTGTACCTGACTTGCATATCTAAGCCCACTTTTTGCAAAACTTTAAATACAAATGTCCTCAATGAATACAAAATTCAGTGTTACGTTGGGACTGTCTAGTCTTTATGAATATTTTTTCAACATTGTGGACATGCAGAGATGCAGCGAATGAAGTTGGGTTACTCCTAAGTCATCATCTCCAACATTTTGACCTTCCATTATAGTAGGGCCGTGATGATACCAGTATCGCAATATTTCTTCCATTATAAAAATGAAAACACAAAGCATATCTGACCCTTTGGTCCTTTACAAACCTGCTGTATGTAAAATGTTGTGTGCTATAGCTTAATAATAAATACATATGATTCTGGATGACAACAAAATTATATTTGTTTCCAACATTAGGGCAGTTTTCCAAAGAAGTTAATCCGCTTCGTGTTTTTTTTCCTTGACACGACACAAACGAGTATTGCGATATTGGTATCATCCCAGCCCTACATTATAGAGCTTTGTTTTGATGTGGATTGAGGCCTATACATTCATATCAGTTGAGTTACTCTATTGAAATCACCTATCCTTATTTCTATTTTGTGTTTCTATGAGCAAACCAGCCTATGAATTGAATACATGGAATTGGATTGTGATGATCACAATAATTGAATCCTGCACACAATGTCCTTATTTAAAATCATATTTCTTATAAGGAATAATATTTGATTTGACGTGTATGAAATTGTTTGATGAAATATGCATAAAAAGAGAGTAATTGCTCATAATTCTGCACCTTTGGATAGTTGTACTTCCAGTTTTGATCGTCATGATTTACTGACTACAAAGAAAATGTACTGATCTACTGGGATTTTTAAAAGACAGACTAACTTTCTGTTTTGCCTGCTTGGACTCAAGAGATAAGTATGGTTGCACTCTTTTGATAAATGTATTTGGAATTTTTGTGGTATAATATAGTTATGATGAATGTATTTATGTTTTGAGAAGGCCACTGCATTTTGAAAATGCATTTACTGTTTTGCAAAAGGCCACAGAGTTCTGTGTCTCGTAGACTCTGTTTGGAACATTTGTTCCAAAAAATGCTTGTACGCGATTGAGATAACTTTAATAGGGTCTCTCAACACAGTACGGGGTTTAAATGCTCTGACGCACACACACACACACACACACAGAGGTACATCATCATTGAAGGATATTTCCATTCAACAAGGGCTAAGGCAGCCATGCGAATGGGGTTACTGAGGGTGAGGCAGCAGAGAGCTCGAGGGGCTCGGAGAGCAGATTTGTTGGCTTGTATCTGCTTCTTCTGTCCACCACCCCTCTTCTTGCCCGAGGCAGCAGAGCCGAGGGTGTCGGACTTGTCCCCGGCAACCGAGCCGGCCAAGGAGACGCCATCCTCTGCAGGAGACAGAGAGAAGACTGTACTATGTAAGCCTATCATACCTTTTATATAATCTGTCACTATTCATTCACCAAGTTCATTATCTAGGTTATTGTTATGTAGTTACTATGCACTACTGTGTGTATAAAATGGTGTGGACCATTTCTTTTCACTTTCTTTTCACAGTCTTCAATATCTATCAAGTGACCTACTCTTTAATATTGTGTCAATTACTCAAAAATTGGCCAATATTCATCGACAGTAATGAAACAAGAGTAAGTAAATAGCCTTGCACGAGCTGGAACGGCTCATCTCCTGTTTCTGTAGCGTGAGGCCTTGATGTACAAGCACACCCCCTGGACAGAACGCTAGTCTTTCGCAGGGACTTACCCCCAATCTATCTCCTTAATGCCGAGTGCCAAGCAGAGACGCATTGTGTCCCATTTTTACAGTCTTTGGTATGACCCAGCCGAGGAGCGAACTCCAAACCATCCAATCTGAGAGGGGCACTCTAACCACAAGGCCACTGAGATGGCTAATGAAACAACAGTATTATTAACATATTGGATAAGATTATTGACATTTGGCCAGGGCTTAGGCAGGTATTGGTTTCAGCCTGGACATGATTGGACTACCTACAAGGTACAGTAATGCATGATAGGCCTACAAATTATATAAAAGGTATGATAGGCTTACATAGTACAGTAAGGTATGATAGGCCTATAGGGTACATTAAGGTATTAAGGTATGATAGGCCTACAGGGTACATTAAGGTATGATAGGCCTATAGGGTACATTAAGGTATTAAGGTATGATAGGCCTACAGGGTACATTAAGGTATGATAGGCCTATAGGGTACATTAAGGTATGATAGGCCTACAGGGTACATTAAGGTATGATAGACCTACAGGGTACATTAAGGTATGATAGACCTACAGGGTACATTAAGGTGTGATAGACCTATAGGGTACATTAAGGTGTGATAGGCCTATAGGGTACATTAAGGTGTGATAGGCCTATAGGGTACATTAAGATGTGATAGGCCTATAGGGTACATTAAGGTATGATAGGCCTATAGGGTACATTAAGGTATGATAGGCCTACAGGGTACATTAAGGTATTAAGGTATGATAGGCCTACAGGGTACATTAAGGTATGATAGGCCTACAGGGTACATTAAGGTATGATAGGCCTATAGGGTACATTAAGGTATGATAGGCCTACAGGGTACATTAAGGTATGATAGGCCTATAGGGTACATTCAGGTATGATAGGCCTATAGGGTACATTCAGGTATGATAGGCCTATAGGGTACATTCAGGTATGATAGGCCTATAGGGTACATTCAGGTATGATAGTCCTATAGGGTACATTAAGGTATGATAGGCCTACAGGGTACATTAAGGTATGATAGACCTACAGGGTACATTAAGGTATGATAGGCCTACAGGGTACATTAAGGTATGATAGGCCTACCGGGTACATTAAGGTATGATAGGCCTATAGGGTACATTCAGGTATGATAGGCCTATAGGGTACATTAAGGTATGATATGCCTATAGGGTACATTAAGGTATGATAGGCCTATAGGGTACATGAAGGTATGATAGGCCTATAGGGTACATTAAGGTATGATAGGCCTATAGGGTACATTAAGGTATGATAGGCCTATAGGGTACATTCAGGTATGATAGTCCTATAGGGTACATTAAGGTATGATAGGCCTACAGGGTACATTAAGGTATGATAGGCCTACAGGGTACATTAAGGTATGATAGGCCTACAGGGTACATTAAGGTATGATAGGCCTACCGGGTACATTAAGGTATGATAGGCCTATAGGGTACATTCAGGTATGATAGGCCTATAGGGTACATTAAGGTATGATATGCCTATAGGGTACATTAAGGTATGATAGGCCTATAGGGTACATGAAGGTATGATAGGCCTATAGGGTACATTAAGGTATGATAGGCCTATAGGGTACATTAAGGTATGATAGGCCTATAGGGTACATTAAGGTATGATAGGCCTATAGGGTACATCAAGGTATGATAGACCTATAGGGTACATTAAGGTATGATAGGCCTATAGGGTACATCAAGGTATGATAGACCTATAGGGTACATTAAGGTGTGATAGGCCTATAGGGTACATTAATGTATGATAGGCCTATAGGGTACATTAAGGTATGATAGGCCTATAGGGTACATTAAGGTATGATAGGCCTATAGGGTACATTAAGGTATGATAGGCCTATAGGGTACATTAAGGTATGATAGGCCTACATGGAACCATAAGATGCCATATTGAGTAGAACAGCTGTGTTAAAAGGTCTGTTTGACAATGTGCCCGCCCACTGCCCCCAGCCACAAGTGTTGGCTATAATTCCTTATTGTGTTTCGTGACAATGGTACTGTATGTAGGCCTAATTGGATAATGACACAAAGCTGACAAGAGTTGTTATTGAAAGTGACTAGGACTAACGGTTTATGTTGTAAGAGATCTTTGAGTTATTATATTAATACATTATATTACAGACATTATGACCATTGATTCTTGAAAGATATTAAAAGCCTTTTGAGTCATACTATTATAACCCCGAATCTGAGGTTGTATGACATCATTGTTTGTTGTTTTTGCATTGGCATTTGTAAACAAACAAAGTATAGGTTCAAGATACGTTTAGAATTACAGTATCATGACAATCTCATGGACTTTCAGTCCTTTCATGCACATTAATGAATGTACACTTTCTCAGCTCCCCCCTACTCCGTTTACAAAACAAAGTCACAGGGTCGGCCGTTTACAATTACAGATTGGGAACAACCAAAACGACGTTTTGCATGGCCAATATTTTACCTTTTCCTGCCATGTCGCAGTTCAAAACCACGATATGCCTTCAGCTTCAGGGAAAGAGCCACCATCAAATAGTTTTGCAAGTTGCAGAGTTTGACTGACAACCAATGTTGAAATTGGCTGTGCACCGCGTATTGAAAAACCAAAAACGTATAGAGAGTTAGCAAGCCATTTCACAATCCGTGTCAGTGCTCCACACCGATAATTGGTCCATCCTTGTCGAATTATTTCTACAGCAATTACTCATGAAATCTGATATTTTTATTTATTGCTCCAATGCAGCAAAAAAAAAATAACCATGTAAGCACAGATAAAAATGTACAAATAATAGTAATAAACTCGTCCCCACACACTCTGCAGGTTGCTAACGATCTGCTGTAGTCAGCCTTGAACTCAGGATTAGAGTAATTGAGCCGTTTAAAGGGATGACCGTGAAATCTTTTAAAGGGAGGGTGGAGTGAACGTAGAGGAACTTCTGGTCAGTGTGGTCCATGGATATGAACCTGTCTAGGACCCCCCCCCCGCTGAAAAGCCAGGGCGCGAAATTCAAAAAAATTTTTTTTTTTTAAATATTTAACTTTCACACATTAACAAGTCCAATACAGCTAATGAAAGATACAGATCGTGTGAATCCAGCCAACATGTCCGATTTTTAAAATGTTTTACAGGGAAGACACAATATGTAAATCTATTAGGTAAACACCTTAGCAAAAGAGACCATTTTTTCTTTGTCCACCAACACCACTAGCTATCACCAATTCGGCTAAACTAAGATATTGATAGCCACTAACCAAGAAAAAACCTCCTCAGATGACAGTCTGATAACATATTTATGGTATAGGATAGGTTTTGTTAGAAAAATGTGAATATTTCAGGTAGATATCGTAGTTTACAATTGCACCCACCGTCACAAATCGACTAGAATAAATAGATAGAGCAACGTGTCTTACCTAATTACTAATCATAAAACATTTCGTAAAAATACACAGCATACACTAATCGAAAGACACAGATCCTGTGAATACAGACAATATTTCAGATTTTCTAAGTGTCTTACAGCGAAAACACAATAAATCGTTATATTAGCATACCACATATGCAAACGTTACCCCAGCATTGATTCTAGCCAAAGAGAGCGCTAACGTCAACATCGCCAAAAGATATTAATTTTTTCACTAACCTTCTCAGAATTCTTCAGATGACACTCCTGTAACATCATATTACAACATACATATACAGTTTTTTCGAAAATGTGGATATTTAGCCACCAAAATCGTGGTTATACAATGAGAAAAGTAGCCGAGCTGGTCAGAAAATGTCGTGCGCCATATTAGACAGTGATCTAGTCGTATACATAAATACTCATAAACGTGACTAAAAAATATAGGGTGGACAGCGATTGATAGACAATTTAATTCTTAATACAATCGCGGAATTACATTTTTTAAATTATCCTTACTTTTCAATACAGTTTGCGCCAAGCGAAGCTACGTCAAAAAAGATGGCGTCCTAAGCCACTAACATTTTTCGACAGAAACACGATTTATCATAATAAATTGTTCCTACTTTGAGCTGTTCTTCCATCAGAATCTTGGGCAAAGAATCCTTTCTTGGGTCTAATCGTCTTTTGGTCGAAAGCTGTCCTCTTGCCATGCAGAAATGCACATTGCGTTCGGCATGAACTGGAACGGTGCCCAGAGATTCACAGTGGCTCAGAAATAAATGTCCCAAAATCGCACTAAACGGATATAAATTGCTATAAAACGCTTTAAATTAACTACCTTATGATGTTTTTAACTCCTATAACGAGTAAAAATATGACCGGAGAAATATAACAGGCTACACTAATGCTTGGAAAAACAGTAGGTCGGTATCCTCCGCGCGCATGACGCACCTAGAAAAGAGGTCCTACCTACAGGATTTTTTCATTTATAGTGGCTGTGATTGGGCAATCGATACCATTCAAAGCGTCATCACGTAAAGGCATCCAGGGGAAGACGTAAGCAGTGTCCGTATACTCATAGGAATAACAGTGGCCTTAAAACTGACTCCAGAACAGGGGCCAAAATGTGTGAAATCTGACTCCATGTCAGGGAAATTGCTGTAGAATGAGTTCTGTTCCACTTAGAGACAAAATTTCAACGGCTATAGAAACTATAGACTGTTTTCTATCCAATAATAATAATAATATGCATATTGTACGATCAAGAAGTTTGTAGGAAGCCGTTTCAAAAATTACACGATTTCCATAAATAGTGACAACAGCACCCCCTAGCCTTAACAGGTTAATAAAATTATTTAAAAATGGAGACTACTAGACCATCTTGCGCCAAGTCCTTTTGGACGCATTTTCAGCACCATGGACAGCAAGCGATCAGTCAAGGACAGACGGACAAGTGGTGCAGGAGAGTTGCTGCAGTGCACACATTGTGGGGTTTACTTTTCTCTTAAATGTCAACTAAACATTTACCGACGGTAACGTCTATTGGACGTCCTCAATTTTTTTTTTTACAGTACATTACAGTAAAGTACTCACACAGCACAGAAAAGTATAGTACAGTACTGTACAGTAGAGCACAGTAAAGTGAAGAAATGTATAGTGTACCGTATTGTACCCTACTTTAATCTAATTACCTCAATTCTACTGAACTAAACTGTACTGTACTGTGCGAAATTAAACTATTTTGTACTGTACTGTACTCTACTGAATAAAACTATACTCTACTGTAATGTACCGTACCATACCGTACTCTACTGAATAAAACTCTACTGTATTGTACCGTACCATACTGTACTCTACTGTGCTCTACTGTACAAATTGTGCCGTACTGTACTGTGATGTTCAAACGTGTGAAAGATAACCTAGAAGTCTATGATTGTTCAGACTTGGATCTGGTTTATTCTGACCAAATGTGTACTTGTTTGGGTGGGCGGAGCTCATTAAAATATAATACCCAGCATGCTGTGCACATTTTTTTTTTTTTTACATTTACATTTTGGTCATTCAGCAGACACTCTTATCAGTACGAATGTAAACAAAACAAAATACATTAGACAAGATGGGATCTTTCTGTGTTGGTAAAATGAATTATGTGAGAAATGGCAGTGGAAACGCTTTTATGCACAAATATTGATAAAATAACCATCATATCGAAGTAAACTGGGACTCACACGATAACATGTTGTGTGGTCCTCCCACTCATTTGTATATTTTATCATTAATAACATTAGCATGCTGCACAGAATATTTGGGTCCCCCCATGCTGGCCTCTGGTGACCTCTGCTGGTGCATGTTTTCAGTTGTTATTGTGCGACCAGGCAGGATGTACAGTCGTGGCCAAAAGTTTTGAGAATGACACAAATATTAATTTTCACAAAGTCTGCTGCCTCAGTTGGTAAGATGGCAGTTTGCATATACTCCAGAATGGTATGAAGAGTGATCAGATGAATTGCAATTAACTTCAAAGTCCCTCTTTGCCATGCAAATGAACTGAATCCCCCCAAAAACATTTCCACTGCATTTCAGCCCTACCACAAAAGGACCAGCTGACATCATGTCAGTGATTCTCTCGTTAACACAGGTGTGAGTGCTGACGAGGACAAGGCTGGAGATCACTCTGTCATGCTGATTGAGTTCGAATAACAGACTGGAAGCTTCAAAAGGAGGGTGGTGCTTGGAATCATTGTTATTCCTTTGACAACCATGGTTACCTGCAAGGAAACACGTGCCGTCATCATTGCTTTGCACAAAAAGGGCTTCACATGCAAGGATATTGCTGCCAGTAAGGTTGCACCTAAATCAACAATTTATCGGATCATCAAGAACTTCAAGGAGAGTTGTTCAATTGTTGTGAAGAAGGCTTCATGGCGCCCAAGAAAGTCCAGCAAGCGCCAGGACCGTCTCCTAAAGTTGATTTAGCAGTTGGATCGTGGCACCACCAGTACACAGCTTGCTCAGGAATGGCAGCAGGCAGGTGTGAGTGCATCTGCACGCACAGTGAGGCGAAGACTTTTGGATGATGGCCTGGTGTCAAGAAGGGCAGCAAAGAAGCCACTTCTCTCCAGGAAAAACATCAGGGACAGACTGATATTCTGCAAAGGGTACAGGGATTGGACTGCTGAGGACTGGGGTAAAGTCATTTTCTCTGATGAATCCCCTTTCCGATTGTTTGGGGCATCCGGACAAGCTTTTGTCCAGATGAAGACAAGGTGAGCGCTACCATCAGTCCTGTGTCATGCCAACAGTAAAGCATCCTGAGACCATTCATGTGTGGGGTTGCTTCTCAGCCAAGGGAGTGGGCTCACTCACAATTTTGCCTAAGAACACAGCCATGAATAAAGAATGGTACCAACACATCCCCCGAGAGCAACTTCTTCCAACCATCCAGGAACAGTTTGGTGATGAACAATGCCTTTTCCAGCATGATGGAGCACCTTGCCATAAGGCAAAAGTGATAACTAAGTGGCTCAGGAAACAAAACATCGATATTTTGGGTCCATGGCCAGGAAACTCCCCAGACCTTAATCCCATTGAGAACTTGTGGTTAATCCTCAAGAGTTGGGTGGACAAACAAAAACCCACAAATTCTGACAAACTCCAAGCATTGATTATGCAAGAATGGGCTGCCATCAGTCAGGATGTGGCTCAGAAGTTAATTGACAGCATGCCAGGATGGATTGCAGAGGTCTTGAAAAAGAAAGGGTCAACACTGCAAATATTGACTCTTTACATCAACTTCATGTAATTGTCAATAAAAGCCTTTGACACTTATGAAATGCTTGTAATTATACTTCAGTATTCCATAATAACATCTGATAAAAATATCTTTAGACACTGAAGCAGCAAACTTTGTGGAAATTAATATTTGTGTCATTCTCAAAACTTTTGGCCACGACTATCTATTCTTCGACTTTGATAGTCAAATCTAATAATTTATAATAGGCTGACTGCAGAATAACATAATGACAAGATATTGCAGATGTAAGGTATATTATTTAGTAAATGAAGTGTAAATACACGTTGACAGCATTGTAAAAAAAAAAGCACACATTATGTCCATAGAAGGCAATGATCAAAGAAATACAAAATATTCTCAATTGAATATAATTTTACACAATGAAGGCAGACTGACATTAATGTTCTTGGCACCAAATAATGCGTGGACAGAGGCATAAATAATCGCGGTAAACATTCTTGGAATAATAAAATCATAGAAGTAGAATTCATTATATTTCTATGCAAAGCATACAGTTGTTCCACTGTTGCCCTTCCATCCCAAAACACATTTAAACTTTCAACTGCATTAAATTGCAAAACCCAACAATAGTAGAAGATGTACAATAACACAAAAAGCAGTGTGGTCAGGACTCATCAAACACCTTTAGGTTTCTACGTAAAATCATTTTTGTAACCATAACACTGGCGTTAAATTGCATTTTAAAAACCATCTTATTGTAGCACTTACAACACACGTCTGTTAGGAGGCCACGTTTACTTCTCAGCACAGATTTTCAGCTCACAATGTATTTTTATTTATTTCTGAGGATACAATGTAAACTCTATATTAGGAGCTTGTCAAGGGGTGTAAAATGACTTACATTGTGGTAGAAAGAACCCACATCAGTTAGTGTGTGCATTACATAGGCCTAATAGATTCCACAGAATTTGAAATTTGTTACACCACTTTTGTGACACTGAGAAATCATAACAATCATTGCACCTTTGCTTTACTTCCCTCCTCTCTTCCTCTACTTTTCTTGCACTCTCAGTATGAGAGGCCTCATTCCATTTAAGTCTCTAGCCCCTACCCCTGTGATTACATATCTGGGCAGGACAGGATATATGATGGAGCTTAGCTTCATCACCATATTGCTAACATTTATCCATTCCTTTCATATTTGGGAATACCAAAGGAGCAAGAGGCAAGAGACTGAAATAGAACAGGGCACACATCTCTCCTTTTTTCCTCCTCCCCCTCTAAGATCCAGCTTCCTGTTCCTGTCCTAGTGACTCCAATAGGAGCCCCATAGGTGTTCTCTTCAAACCAATGCTCTCCAGCTTGTTCTCCAACTTGTTCTTGAGGCTCCGCAGCCTAACAGAGGCGTGGATCAATATCACTGTAACAGCGATAGAGGGAAAGAGAAAATAGAGGTCAGGGGCATAACAAATGGAGAGGGGGAGAGAGAGATGTATATGTTTACATTGTGGCAACAAGAATGGGGAGAGGTGAAAGAGAGAATAAATACTAACATAAGATGGGGAAGGCTATGCCGAAGAGGAAGACGCCCACTCCCCCAAGCACTGTGAGGAAGAGGTAGCTGGCCCCCAGAATGGCCCCCAGGGCCAGGGACGGGTGGTTCCGGCGGAACCGTCTGATGGGGGCCTGGTTCTCTGCTGCCCATACAAACCCCATGAATATCAATGTCACAACTGTGGCCCCCAAGAAGAGGTTGAAGGGCTGGAAATAACTGTCAGACCAGGAGGGATATAGAGATGGCTGATGTTAGTTGACTTTTCTCTATAGGTTATAACTCATTATGTCCCATTGGACCATGAATCCAATAAAATGGCGATCAGCTAATATATGATTATGGAACATGGACCCATCACACACCCATATCCACAGAATTTGTGATGACTCGTACTACAATACAAATATCAGCTAACAAAAGCAGCTGTGCTTGCATGCAGAAAACGACCACGTTAGAAACTTACCCTACTATTCCCAGGATTGTCAAAAACGAGACGAAATAGTTGGACTGGTAATACAGCAAGTTGTTTATGATCCGATTGTTCCATCTCTCCAGATTACGAATATCTGGCACGGCGAATTGAGCCGAGCCCAAAACAAAATCATCTAAGGTTCGGATAGGCGGCGGCTGCACGTCCATTTTTTCCATGTTCAATCTAATAACAGACCACATCTCCCATAATTCAAAGCATGGTAGGGGGCGTGTTCGGTTACGGACTTGCTTAGGATAATCAACTGCCCCAATATTGCTGCGTACTTGGTTGCATCAGAGGGGATGGATAATAAGCCATACAGAATCAACAATTTAATTATTTTTTCCAGTCAATTACACTGCTAACACTTATTTTTCTGCATCACAAATAAATTAAAATCAACAAATATGGTACAGCATTCTATACATTACATGTCACATGTTTTGAATGACAAAATAATATCGAATTGTGTCAAAAACCATCTCCATCTCAAGTTTTATTACCATAATAACAAATAAAGAGATGGAGTAGGAAAGTGCTCTGGTTCAACAAAGTGGATAGACCTTATAGTGCTTAGGCTTTGGAAATGTGTGGGAATGCATGGCATAGCAGCAATAAAGGGAGCGAGGTAAACAGCAGAACAAAAAACAGCGGAGCAGAACACATGAGCTGTGAATGTATATGGACACGGCATTCCATTCCAGCCTTCTGAGTTTGCAAATGGAATCAAAAGATAAGTGTGTTTGTGATGTGACCCTGAATCCCTACCGTTATAAGCCTCACGGTTATGAAAGCTGCCATAAGGAGAGGAAATGGAATGATAGTGCAGTTCTCCTCCCTCAGTGCATTACATTTTACAAGCAAAATCAAATTACATCCGTTTTGAACAGCATTGATTTTGTCACCCCTGACACTAACATCTAATCCTAAATACTGTCATTACATACTCACACATACCTGTATTAATGCCTATTCATGTTTAGCTACCCATTCTATTTCTGTAACTGCGGTTATACAGCACAAAAAGTCTTAGTCACCACAAAATGCTGGTTTTGTGCATAAATTAATCTGATAAATGTGGGTATAATTCAGGACCAGTCAGAAGGAACACTGGTGAACCGGTATACACAAACATATTCATAAACAAATAACTCAAATAACCTGCAATCTACCCCTGAGGAATAACAATAATAATAAAGTGCATCTACGTTCTTATGACCATTGGGAGGATGGAGGCTGGTTCAGGGTGAGGTTGCTTACACCAGTGAGGTCAGGTTTCAGAGCACCCCTCTCCTCTCTAGTCTGAGATTGTCACAGTACGCAGGGCTGTAGCTAGGCCCAGCAGCTCCATGGAACCTACTGGGACCCAGTCTGCTGTTGGCTGGCATCCTTAGGAGGAAGCTGGCTGGGGTCATCCACAAAGGGACTCGCTGGATAGGAGAAAGAACCATATTTCTACTGTGGTAGTTACTGCTGTGTGGGGGTTTTCAGATGAATACAACTAGGGTTGTGACATTCATTCAATTCCCATCAAAATGTACAGTACCAGTCAAAAGTTTGGGAACACCTACTCATTCAAGGGTTTTTCTTTATTTTTACTATTTTCTACATTGTAGAATAATAGTGAAGACATCCAAACTATGAAATAACACATATGGAATCATGTAGTAAGCAAAAAAGTGTTAAACAAAATATATTTAATATTTGAGATTCTTCAAAGTAGCCACCCTTTGCCTTGATGACAGCTTTGCACACTCTTGGCATTCTCTCAACCAGCTTCATGGGGAATGCTTTTCCAACAGTCTTGAAGGAGTTCCCACATATGCTAAGCACTTGTTGGCTGCTTTTCCTTCACTCTGCAGTCCAACTCATTCCAAACCATCTCAATTGGCTTGAGGTCAGGTGATTGTGGAAGCCAGGTCATCTGATGCAGCACTCCATCACTCTCCTTCTTGGTCAAATAGCCCTTACACAGCCTGGAGGTGTGTTGGGTCATTGTCCTGTTAAAAAACAAGTGATAGTCCCACTAAGCTCAAACCAGATGGGATGGTGTATCGCTGCAGAATGCTGTGTAGCAATGCTGGTTAAGTGTGCCTTGAATTCTAAATAAATCAGTGAGTGTCACCAGAAAAGCACCCCCACACCATCACACCACCTCCTGCATGCTTCATGGTGGGAACCACACATGCGGAGATCATCCGTTCACCTACTCTGCGTCTCACAAAGACACGGTGGTTGGAACCAAAAATCTCAAATTTGGACTCATCAGACCAAAGGACAGATTTACACCGGTCTAATGTCCATTGCTCGTGTTTCTTGTCCCAAGCAATTCTCTTATTTTTATTGGTGTCCTTTAGTAGTGGTTTCTTTGCAGCAATTCGACAATGAAGGCCTGATTCATGCAGTCTCCTCTGAACAGTTGATGTTGAGATGGGTCTGTTACTTGAACTCTGTGAAGCATTTATTTGGGCTGCAATCTGAGGTGCAGTTAACTCTAATGAACTTATCCTCTGCCCCAGAGGTGACTCTGGGTCTTCCTTTCCTGTGGCGGTCCTCATGAGAGCCAGTTTCATCATAGCGCTTGATGGTTTTTGCAACTGCACTTAAGAAACTTGTAAAGTTCTTGAAATGTTCCGTATTGACTGACCTTCATGTCTTAAAGTAACGATGGACTGTCATTTCTCTTTGCTTATGTAAGCTGTTCTTGCCATAATATGGACTTGGTCTTTTACCAAATAGGACTATCTTCTGTAAACCACCCCAACTGATTGGCTCAAAGAAATTCCACCAATTAACTTTTAACAAGGAAAACCTGTTAATTGAAATGCATTCCAGGTGACTACCCTATGAAGCTGGTTGAGAGAATGCCAAGAGTGCGCAAAGCTGTCATCAAGACAAAGGGTGACTACTTTAAATAATCTCAAATATAAAATATATTTTGATTTGTTTAACACTTTTTTGGTTACTACATGATTCCATATGTGTTATTTCACTATTATTCTACTATGTAGAAAATAGCAAAAATAAAGAAAAACCCTGGAATGAGTAGGTGTGTCCAAACGTTTGACTGACCTGACTGCACTGCTTGGTTTGACTGCATACAGAGTTCAGTCAAATCAGGCTTTTACAACAGTTCCAGGGCTGTCTCTAAACATTACTTACGGTTCTGAAACTGCTGTGCGGTGTATCTGGTCAGAAGGATCCCAAAGCCCTCGATCAAGGCCAACAGGATGCCCCCCATTATGGCTGACCCCACCATAGCCAAAGGCCCACCTGAGGAGAGCACAAAGCCAACAGTCAAGACCTTGAGCTAATCTGACTTGGTTGGGTTGGTGGGGCAAGATGGTCAGGCAGGGGGTGGGGATGGCCTCAGATTAGAGGGTCTTGAAAAACAAAATGAAATATACTAAATCTGTTCCATGTAGAATAAATGTATTGTCAAATTAATGTTTGTCTCAACACTCACTGCGTGCAGCCAGGACTGCCCCAGTCATCGCCCCACTAGTTATAGAGTTCCAGGGGTCCTCTTTCCCTCGAATACGGACCAGACCACAGTCGATTGTAGAGAAGAGTCCACCCCACACAGCAAAGCTACCTGCAGGAACACCCGTAGTGATATATAGGACTGGCACAATTACTGTATAATGTGTAACCGACGGTTATGGATAAAGAACATCATGAAAATAAAATAACCATCATAACCAGCTGACTGACGATGGGACGGCCGGCATTCGTGATGATGAATGGTGTTTGTACTTTGTGCAGTACAAGAGAGAACTACTGTAAAGACATTGACCCTTACCGCCGATCTGTGGAGCTCTTAATCTCACAGCATTGGCGCTACCTTTTAGTCTGTGCCGAAAGCCCTGTGCAGAGACGGAGACATTTCTTTTTTGATCACTGTTCTTATATTGATCTTAAAATATATTTCATAAGCTAAGAGAGAGTCTTTCAAACTCACCACAGGAGCATTCCGAAAGCCCTTGACTGACTGGAACACCCCTCCGCCGATGGCTCCCATGGTGAACGCACCACCACAGTCATCTACTATTCTCCAGGGACTGAGAAGTGTGTGTAAAGGCCATGGGTAAATAAATAACAATACAGATATTAACGAGAAACCACTTGCCTATCTATGCATAAATATGTAGGCCTATTACTGGTATATAAACGATTTACCTAATATACTGTAGCGAACCCGATTGGACAGTTATGTGCCTGTGTTCTGATGTGTGGTTATCAGGGCACGTTTATCAGTTTGATCTGGGTTTGGCGGATCCGGCATACCAGTCCCCTTGCTGTCTGCCAATCAAAGGAATGCCTGGAATGTTTCAGTGCCAGGCATCCTTGTGGTTGGTGGAACAGCAGAGGGCAAACAGTAGCCTGTGTGAGTTCTGGTTAATAAAACGTTCAATTTGAAAGCGCGATCCTCTGTTGTGGACATTCTTTCATGTATGATCTATCAAGGTCTTTACAATACTATAACTATCTACCTAATACTAGTTAATAGTAATATTAGCTTGGATACGAATTATAAACCATTAACAAACCTTTTATAAAGATAATTTATAATGGCGAGTTTAAAGCAAGAACCAGTGTAAGCACCAGTTTTGTCACATCATTTACTAGTTCAGACCTAAATCTTCCACATCCTTAGACAATGTCTAGCGAGCTAGCTATGCCCGGCTAGTTGTAACGTTAGCTATGTTACGCAACTTGTTTAGCAAGCTAGCTAACGATAACTTACTGCTAGCAGACTAAGCTCCATTCCATGGTGAAGGAACTTACTTCGTCAAAAACTTCCTTCACCATCGATGGAGTGGAGTTTAGTCTGCTAGTTAGTTAATTCAACCATCATTTGCGTAATGACTCGGGCATAAAAGGCATAATAACCATTATGGTGAAGCAGAAAAGTATGTTGGCTAAAGAGAGATAGCACCAACATTGACAACTGTCTACTTAACTGTCTGTTTGAAATGTACTTTACCAAGGTTCACGGGCATATTCCTCCATGTTTGTTGTTGCTGTCCGTGCTATGACGACATATTTCTGAGACTAATGCCACGATCGAAACAACGGGAAACTGGGAAAAATCGGAATTCCGACTTCAGGGCGTTCAAAACAACTGGGAACTCGAAGAAGAAGAAAAAACTAGCTTCAATTGGTTAAAATGAATTTGAACGGTCATTCAACTCGGAATTCTAACTCAGGAACTCGGGCCTCTTTCTAAAGCTTCGACTTTCCGACCTGAAGACCACTGACGTCATGATTTGACCTCATATGTTTCCGAATTCCCAGCTATTTTGAACGCGGCAACCGACTCCCTCCCCCAACTAATGACGCAATCATTGTGCGCGTGGGCTGTGTGACTGGCTGCTGGGTAGATTTCGCTCCACATCTGAACTAAAGTAAGGACACATTTGGATGCAGGTAATTAATTATAAACGGGTAACATTTGATTACATTAACGTTTTCCCTTTACGGCTCATTTTGATTGGCTGCAAACGTTAGTTAGCTAGCCACCGACGGTCAGACGCGAGTGAGGTAATTTAGCTAGCTACACGTTAGAAAATAGTATTTATGGCTAGTTAGCTAGTTTGGGGCCATCGACTCAACGGGCTATAACGTTAATCGTTCATTTTCTCCCGTAGGATGCCTCTGCCCCCGGCGTTACTGGCTCGCCTAGCCAAAAGAGGGATTCTTAAGCACTCAGATCAAGGTATGGCTACAACAACAATTTTTTTTTTTTTTACTCACTGCAAAAATGCTAGCTAGCTAAAACATTTCACTTCCTGTCTCTAGATGCGGATGAGGAGATTATTGCTGAGGACTATGATGACAACAATGTAGATTATGAGGCCACTGCCCGTGAGAATTTACCTCCCAACTGGTACAAAGTATTTGACCCTATTTGGTAAGCACTCTTTCAGATTCTCCACTAAACACGTAGATTGCACAACACCTATTGGGTATGGCTAGTGGACAGCAGCTGTTATGGAGTGATTTGTTTTTGGTTGTGGACTGACTATAAAATTCCATGTATTTTGTATCCTTAGTGGTCTGCCATACTACTGGAATGTGGAATCTGACCTAGTTGCCTGGCTGTCCCCAACTGACCCCACATCTGTGATAACCAAAGCTGCCAAGAAGTCAAGGGGTAAGAAGAGTCCTAGCTTGACCACCCAGTAGAGCAGATACTGTTTCATGTATTCAGACTCAGTATTTAGGATGGATTTGATTCTGACAATCTTGTCAGAGATTGGAACCCTAACCTGTTCACCGGATGTGCTACCTTGTCCCGGACCTGCTGTTTTTGACTCTCTTTCTCTCTACTGTAGCTGCTGTCTCTAACTCTGAATGCTGGGCTATGAAAAGCCAACTGGTATTTACTCCTGAGGTGCTGACCTGTTGCACCCTCTACAACCACTGTGATTATTATTTGACCCTGCTGGTCATCTATGAATGTTTGAACATCTTGGCCATGTACTGTTAGAATCTCCACCCAGCACAGCCAGAAGAGGACTGGCCACCCCTCAGAGCCTGGTTCCTCTCTAGGTTTTTTCCTAGGTTCCTGCCTTTCTAGGGAGTTGTTCCTAGCCACCGTGCTTCTACATCTGCATTGCTTGCCGTTTGGGGTTTTAGGATGGGTTTCTGTATAGGACTTTGTGACATCTGCTGATCTAAAAAAAGGGCTTTATAAATACATTTGATTGATCATACTAACTCAAATATTCTATCTTACAGCAGAGCTTGGGGAGGACAGAGGAGAGAGACAAATTGAGAAGCCAGACAGAGAGAGGGAGCGAGAGAGGGAAAAAGATCGGGAACCAGAAATGGAGAGGGAAAGAGGGAGGAATGATGGGAGGGAAAGAGACAGGCGGATGCAGAGGAGAGAAGACTTTGCCCCCTACAGCAAGAACAAACGAGGTAAAGATTCATAACATTGTATCTCTTGCTCAAAACAAATATTGCAACCATACCAAAATCGAATGGCTTATGTACACTTGCTAACAGGTTTCTGTAAACTGTATTTTGCAGGGAGGAAGGATGAGGAGATGGACCCAATGGATCCCAGTGCTTATTCTGATGCTCCCAAGTAAGGCCACTGACCCAATCATTCATTGCTACCTTTCCTTGCATCATAAGCTTATGTCCATTGTCAGAAATCCCTGGCACTCTTTTTCTCCTGCCCTGTATGTAGGGCTGTGGTGGTCATCAAATTATGTCAACCAGTAACTGTCATGCAAATAACTGCCCGTCTCACGGTATTGGCCGTTAATGAACATAAACACATTTAGCATAGCCTACAAGCCACTGATCCGGACCTTTGGAACATCTACATTTTAAAAAGTGTTGTCAATCCATTTAATATAGCCTACACCATCACAATAAACCCATTATTTATTTTAGGCAGTTCTAAATAAATATTATATAAAGAAAATGTAGCCTATTTTGGTAGAATAGCATATTCTGAGTCCTCCTTATGTTTTGCCTTGATCTGGCTATGCCATATGGCTGTGGGCTACACTAGTTCATTTAGCAGGCAAGATTGCTTATACTTCCGGTGGCATTATTTTATAGTAAGAACAATACAATTGAACATCGCTAAATAAAATAGAAAGGATATTTTTCCCAAACGCTTTCCGAGGGACTGCGCACATATATTGGAATTCCACATGAGAAAGGTTTCCGACTCCTCGTACAGACTATTACCGGCAACTTCAGGAGAATAATGGCAGAATCTGCGAATGTCAGCAGGAGCGGGAGGAGAATAGTTGGGTCAGTTTTTTTTTTTTAAACTTCTGGTTATCAAGATCTATCTAGCTCTCTGGCGCCCTCTTGAGGCATCAAACCGTAAGCTTAAAGCATCAGACAAGCTCAATGCATTTAGTTGATTTTATTAAAACACATAGGATGTGTCTATATATAGACAAATACACTTTACAAATAAGTGCTATATCCAGGCACTCCGTATTGCGTTGTGCGTAAGACCAGCCCTTAGCCGTGGTCTATTGGCCATATACCACACCCCCTCATGCCTTATTTTATAGGAAGTAACTGTAAAAGTACTACTGGTGATATATGTAATGGGGAATTGATATACACTAACAATCAAACGAAAACAATTCACACGATTTAAGTTATCAAACAATGAATGTGCACAAATTGGCAGGAGAGAGTTGTGCAACTGAGGTCAATCTGACATCTACATCGGCCATGCAGCATTTACAGTGATATGGCCTCAACGAGTCAGGGCATTCATACTTCTTGCGCTTCACGGGGCAGTGCAGAGCTGTTGTCAAGGAAGTGAGTTTGTGTTTATACAGGATGTACTGCCCCCACCTACCATCAACCAATCATGTCAATGCGGCGCTATACAGTGCCCTCTGTATTGTTACAATATTAGGTAGGCGCATGGCGATGCGCTACAGAGCTCTATTTGGCCTCTGGAGACTCACAATTGCTTCACAACCTCCATATGGAGCCTCCGACCACATTTTTGAATCAAGAATAAATGGGTTTTTGGTCTAGGCCTCCAATGGATTCATTCACTGAGATGTGCACAAATATATATACAGTGCATTAGCAAAGTATTCAGACCCCTTGACTTTTTCCACATTTTGTTACGTTACAGCCTTATTCTAAAATCGATTCAATTGTTGCTTTTATCTCAATCTACACACAATACCCCATAATGATAAAGCAAAAAATACATTTGTCTTTCTGGAAGGGCCACCCATCTCCACAGAGGAACTGGAGCTCAGTCTGAGTGACCATCTGGTTCTTGGTCACTTCCCTGACCAAGGCCCTTCTGCCCTGATTGCTCAGTTTGGTCAGGCGGCTAGGTCTAGGAAGAGTTTTGGTGGTTCCAAACTTCTTCCATTTAAGAATGGAGGCCACTGTGTTCTTGGGGACCTTCAATGCTGCAGAAATGTTTTGGTACCCTTCCCCAGATCTGTGCCTCGACACAATCCAGTCTCGGCGCTCTACAGACAATTTCTTAGACCTTTTTTTGCTCTAACGTGCACTGTCAACTGTAGGTCCTTATATAGACAGGTGTGTGCCTTTTCCAAATCCTCTCAAATCAATTGAATTTACCACAGGTGGACTCCAATCAAATTGTAGAAACATCTCAAGGATGATCATTGGAAACAGGATGCACCTGAGCTCAATTTCAAGTCTCATAGCAAAGGGTCTGAATACCTATGTAAATAAGGTTTGTTTTTCATTACATTTGCAAAAATATCTAAAAACAAGTTTTTGCTTTGTCATTATGGGGTATTGTGTGTAGATTGAGGGGGGGGGGAGTAATTGTATCCATTTTAGAATAAGGCTGTAACGTAACAAAATGTGGAAAAATGAAAGGGGTCTGAATACTTTCCGAATGCACTGTATGTGGAATATTTATTTATTTATAATGGCCTACAAAAAAAACGTGTCATCCATAGCCTGTATTTGAATGGAGGAAGCGCTTCCCGCAGTTATGTTTTTAATATGCCAGGTAGGCTACACCTGTTGTAAAGAGGATTAATGTGCTTAATTTTAAGAATTGAGCAATAAATATAGCAGCATGAGAAAGCTTGGATCCTCTTTTAAATAGTGGCCAGTCAAAACAATTTTACATGCGATTGTGTAATGACTTGGCTTATAAGAACACGTCTCACTAGGCTCTGTAGGCTATGGACTTTCCAACCCTGTTCAGGGGTCCTAGGTCTATAGGCTACGCTTAGTTATTTGGCCACTTTAGTTGTGATACAAACCTTTTCAAAACATGTATGCCTAGGCTAGCTACAAAAATGCATGTGCTGTTTCTTGCCTTAGACTGCTCATGCTGGGAAAGTGAGGATATTCTCACCTATCAGACTATTCTCATTTTAATATTGTCCTTATATATACTAAATAATATATGTTTGAAATTAGTTATGATTTAGAATGGGTCATTATCATGGACCCTTATGTGACCAATAACATTTTATTGGTCACATACACATGGTTAGCAGATGTTAATGCGAGTGTAGCGAAATGCTTGTGCTTCTAGTTCCGACAGTGCAGTAATATCTAACAATTCCACAATAACTACCTTATACACAATAAGTAAAGGGATGGAATAAGAATATATGCATATAATATGTTGATGAGCAACTACCGAGTGGAATAGGCAAGATGCAATAGATGGTATAAAATATAGAATATACATATGGGATGAGTAATGCAAGATACATAAACATTATTAAAGTGGCATTATTAAAGTGACTAGTGATCCATTTATTAAAGGGACCATTGATTTCAAGTCTGTTTGTATGCGGCAGAATAGCGAATGGAGGACGCTTCTCCTGCGGTTCATTTTCATGCCAGCCAGGCAGACTTCTCCGGTTGTTTTTTTATTTATTTAACTAGGCAAGTCCGTTAAGAACAAATTCTTATTTACAATGACGGCCTAGACCGGCCAAACCCTAACAACGATGGGCCAATTGTGCACCGCCCTATGGGACTCCCGATCACGGCTGGTTGTGATACGGCCTGGAATCTAACCAGGTCTGTAGTGACGCCTCTAGCACTGAGATGCAGTGCCTTAGACTCGGGAGCGAAACAATGTGCTTAATATTAGGAAAGTGGAAATATAGTAAGCCTAGTGGTGTTGGAGGGCCAGTAGGAGGCACTCTTTCCTCAGGTCTAAAAAATATATCCCAATGCCCCAGGGCAGTGATTGGGGACATTGCCCTGTGTAGGGTGCCTTCTTTCGGATGGGACATTAAAAGGGTGTTCTGACTCTGTGGTCACTATAGATCCCATGCCACTTATCGTAAGAATAGGGGTGTTAATCCCAGTGTCCTGGCTAAATTCTCAATCTTGTCTTCATACTGTACCATCATGGCCACCTAATCATCCCCAGCTTTCAATTGGCTCATTCATACCCCCTCCTCTCCCCTGAAACTATTTCCCAGGTCGTTGCTGTCAATGAGAACGTGTTCTCAGTCAACTTACCTGCTAAAATAAGGGTTAAATAAAAAAGCCTATGGGATCCTCTTTTTAAGAGGCCATTAACTCAGTTCTCACGCAATTGCATAGCATATAGAAGTATTGCGAAACATGGGCTTTAGAGACATTTATTTCATGCCATGCATCAGCCAGCTATTAGGAGCTGGCTTTCTCCGCTCACTCTGAATGCCAGGGCTCTCATTAAGAGTTTGATTTGATTGCATTTTCAGTGATGTCAGTGATTAGAAGGACAATGGAGCTCTGAGTACCCGACCATTAGTAAGTTTGGTAGGCTACTAATGAGCAATGGCATTCAGAGTGCAGTGTTGAAGAAGCCTAGCTACCGTGACTCAATAGTCACGTGGAAATTTAACTGCGGTCATGACTCGTAACACGGTCACCGTAACAGCCCTTCTGCATGTATCTAAAATGTATTTTTCTCCACACAGGGGCAATTGGTCCACTGGCTTGCCTAAGCGTAATGAGGCGAAGACGGGGGCAGACACCACGGCAGCAGGGCCTCTGTTCCAGCAGCGGCCGTACCCCAGCCCTGGAGCTGTACTCAGGGCCAACGCAGCCAATAAAAAGCCCCCCAGTGATGACGATGACGACTGACCACAGGGCTTCACACTCAGCAGGGAACACAACTGTGGGCTCCTTGCCTGCTACGTTTGGATGAAGTTACCTTTCTATTCTCAGTCCATACACTACATGGAATGTGAGACCCCTGCTGACAGAATTTATCTGGTGAGGCGGAAACAAGTTGTGCTTCTGCACATGTGTAAATATTACTTGGTATTTTTTTGTAATGTTACCTGTAGGCTACCATTGATCATCAGATGAGTGGCATTTGCTAAATAAATGCTAAATAAATGACTTGCGCTGTTATTTTCCCCTTTTGAAAAGAGGCTACATGTGCAATGCTATTGCAGTAAACATGGCAAGTTAAGGGCATCATTCTGAATATATTAGTATTACCATACATACATGCATACAGTTGAAGTTGGAAGTTTACATACACCTTAGCCAAATACATTTTTTCACAATTCCTGACATTTAATCCCAGTAAAAATTCCGTCTTAGGTCAGTTAGGATCACCACTTTATTTTAAGAATGTGAAATGTCAGAATAATAGAGAATGATGTATTTCAGCTTTTATTTCTTTCATCACATTCCCAGTGGGTCAAGTTTACATACACTCAATTAGTATTTGGTAGCATTGCCTTTAAATTGTTTAACTTGGGTCAAATGTTTCGGGTAGCCTTTCACAAGCTTCCCACAATAAGTTGGGGGAATTTTGGCCCATTCCTCCTGACAGAGCTGGTGTAACTGAGTCAGGTTTGTAGACCTCCTTGCTCGCACATGCTTTTTCAGTTCTGCCCACAAATTTTCTATATGATTGAGGTCAGGGCTTTGTGATGGCCACTCCATTAACTTGACGGTTGTCCTTAAGCCATTTTGCCACAACTTTGGAAGTATGCTTGGGGTCATTGTCCATTTGGAAGACCGATTTGCGACCAAGTTTTAACTTCCTGACTGATGTCTTGAGATATTGCTTCAATATATCCACATAATTTTCCTCCCTCATGATGCCATCTATTTTGTGAAGTGCACCAGTGCCTACTGCAGCAAAGCACCCCCACAACATGATGCTGCCACCCCTGTGCTTCACGGTTAGGATGGTGTTCTTCGGCTTGCAAGCCTCCCCCTTTTTCCTCCAAACATAACAATGGTCATTATGGCCAAACGGTTCTATTTTTGTTTCATCAGACCAGAGGACATTTCTCCAAAAAGTACGATCTTTGTCCCCATGTGCAGTTGCAAACCGTAGTCTGGCGGTTTTAATGGCGGTTTTGGAGCAGTGGCTTCTTCCTTGCTGAGCGGCCTTTCAGGTTATGCCGATAAAGGACTCATTTTACTGTGGATAGATACTTTTGTACCGGTTTCCTCCAGCATCTTCACAAGGTTGACTTGCACTTTTCGCACCAAAGTACGTTCATCTCTAGGAGACAGAACGCGTCTCCTTCCTGAGCGGTATGACGGCTGCGTGGTCCCAATACTTGCGTACTATTGTTTGTACAGATGAAAGTGGTACCTTCAGGTGTTTGGAAATTGCTCCCAAGGATGAACCAGACTTGTGGAGGTCTATAATTGTTTTTCTGAGGTCTTGGCTGATTTCTTTTGATTTTCCCATGTCAAGCAAAGAGGCACAGTTTGAAGGTAGGCCTTGAAATACATCCACAGGCACAGTTCCAATGATGTCAATTAGCCTATCAGAAGCTTCTAAAGCCATGACAATTTTCTGAAATTTTCCAAGCTTTTTAAAGGCACAGTCAACTTCTGACCCACTGGAATTGTGATACAGTGAAATAATCTGTCTCAACAATTGTTAGAAAAATGACTTGTCATACACAAAGTAGATGTCCTAACCGACTTGCCAAAACTATAGTTTGTTATCAAGAAATTTGTGGAGTGGTTGAAAAATGAGTTAATGACTCCAACCTATGTAAACTTCAACTGTATATTTATATATTAGTATTGCCAACAGCATGATTATGCCATTACTGTTGTATTATTGCCACTTGAGTCAGGACAAAATGGCTTTGCGGTTGACATGATTTTATTACAAAGATACACTGACAAAAGTTACTCACTGTACATACACTCTTGCATTTTATGACCAAACTCTGTAAAATGAAAAGGACATGTTTGGATGTTTGGGGCAGGTTGAGATCAGTGTTGAAGTGGAGGATAAACACCCCTGAACACTTTACGCACCTTTTTATTTTGCGCAAGCGTTTACCCACCTAATGTGGAAAAATGCATTGAACGTATGGGGAGGGTTACTTTATTCCCCCACCAATATTTTAACAGTACATCACTAGTTATATGGTAAAAGCGGAGGGTGTCAGTGATCTCCCCCTCCTACGTAATGGCAGATGGAGTCATAGTCCAGGGTGAAGACTTTCTCCTCATATCTGTCCAGCTGCACCATGGCCCTGCTCCTGTCTCGGTCCCTCTGGAGAATACGACCTACCTGAAACACACCACGTCATTAACTACAGACACTTCAATTACTTGTATATTTAACATTTTGTACTCCTCAATCCAATCAGTAATGAAAGCTATGAAACAAATCCGCATGGATATTTTACAGGCAAAGTGATAACGATGAGCCAACCAACCCATCCACTCACTCACCTGCCCCCTGTGTTCGCCGAGTACAACCATGATGTCCTCAGAGTCAGTCTTTGGCACAATGGTCTCCAGCATCGTCTGTTTCACATCTATGTTATCATGAAGACATAAGGGCATCATTGAAGGAAAAATAGATGAGTAGAGGGAACACCAGTTAAAAGAATATGGGTTGGAGTAGGTAGAATGTAATTCAGCAGTAGAACTCACCATCTAAGAATCTGCCCTCCTCAGTACGACACACACAGATGTTTGGCGACAAGACATCCTCTATTCGCATCTTCAAAAAACAGCATAGGACATTCATTAAATTGATTCTAAAGATCAACACCACAGAACTGTAGTGGGCCGTAAAGTGTCAACAGGCAATGAATTGTGCACCTAGTGTTCATACCTTTGAATTGTAGTATTTTCCCCCTTTGAAGGCTTTATCTACAAAGCGAACTTTCAGGTCTCTCTGGAGCCAGGAGGGGGCAGCAGGAGGTAGCTTTGCCTGGGGCTTCTCTCTAAGGAGAGAAGGGAAAAGGTGATACAAACAAAAAAAATAATTTGAAGCAACTATTTACTCTCAAATCATTTTATGTGTTATCAAATGAAATGGTGTGAGTAAATAATTGCTTTAGAATTTATGAAGGAGCACTATAATCCAACATAAACATTAACTAATCCAAGTCATTAGTTAATTAACCTCTTGTATTTAAAAAAAAATAATTAAAAAAAATCCTACACTTCCAACCTCATCCCATATTTTCAGGATCCTCTACCTGTCCTGACTAGAATCCCGGTGTTTCCTTTTTCTCTGGTCCTTCCCTCCATCCCTGTCCCTCTCAGAAGATCTACTTTTCTTCCTCTCCTCTTCCTTGTTACTCCTCCTCTCTTTCTCCTCCCGTCTCTGCCGTTCCTTCTCTTTGTGGGCCCTGCTGAGGCGACCTGATTGGTAGAAAGATAGTGTTACATTCGGAATGTCACTAACAGTCCAAGGGGGCTCCATTAAACAGTTTCATCACAATGATCAAGTAGTCTCATCTGCATTATTGCTATGCTAGTGCTGATACATATTGACCTATTCAGCAATAACAAATAAGCCACATGAGAGCAGTACAATTGGCCTGTTCACAAACAGTACCAGTGTATATTTGACTGACATTGCTTATGTGTGAACCTCCCTCCACTCCAGAAACGGGTCCTTCTGATTACTGACAATAAGAGCAGTGACATCATGGCTGTTTTGGGTTGGAATGGTAAAAGGCCAGATGGCTCCTTTTCACACAGAGGCTCAAATGTCACTTAGCTAAAGGAGAGAGCGAGCCTATGGAATCAGCCCAGCTCATCACTCAACAACAGACCAGTCTGCCCTTCGGTTGTTTTTTCCCCCCCTTGTTCTGGTCTAGAACCTTCCATCCATGTAGTGAGTGGGTGTCTCAGTATTGCCAAGACAACAATATTGGAAATAGTAACGGAAAGAACATTTCCATGACCCTGTATGACATTTGTTTGCTCAACTAAATTATTCCAATATTTTACGGTAAACAGGTTCAATGTCATTTCAGAGAGCAATCACAAAACTAACATGGTGGTAGGAGAGACTTACTGAGGTCTTTGCCGTTTTTGTCATATTCTGTGCGGTCAACCAGTTTCAGTGCATATTGACTGATTGTCACAGTCTTGCTACCAATCGCAAGCTTGACCACTACTCGTGCATTGTCCGGATCAACTCCTTCAATCTGTAACATAGGAATGTTGGGGCAATAGGAGGGGTGTTGCGAGGAGGGAGAGACAAAACAGTCAATCAGTGTGCAAAGGCACAAGTAGAGAGACAGTTATATTTGAGCAAAGTAAAGCTAATTGTCTTGCTATGAAACAACAACTATGACACCTAAGATGGCCTACGAGATAGTGATATGCCACAGTGTTATGTTCTCAGGAGATTGCTGTTGCTTTCTGTAGTTCCAGAGGGTCCAGACAAACAAAGCCAGAAATCTCACCTTCCCGTACAGGTCCTTGTGTGCTCCAGACTCCACCAGCACATGGCCTCCAGGCCCCAGGACTAGGGTCTCCTCCTTCCGCTCATCGCCTGGCTTTGGGGGCCTCCGGGGCCCGCTGGGCTCCAGGTCCCTTATAGCAGAGCGGTCAGCTCCCAGACCCAGACCCTTCGGCCTCAGCTGGTGCTCTATGGGCTTCACGTCCCTAGAGAGAGGAGAGAGAGAGATTAGGTGGGAGCAGGGTGAAAGTAGATTCTTCCTGGTATGGGGTCCCTCCTGTGTGAGAATGCCCTTCTTAAAATCCACTTTTTTTTTTTATGGGCTTAATCATAGAATGACATATGGAATCCGTATTCATTTCATAGCATCTCTATGAGCCTAATAGTCAAGATTTGTCATTTAACTTTGAAAATGTATTAGCCTACCTTTTCATGTGGCATAAACACAACCTGTCATGTATTCATCTGATTGTCAAACAATTACTTCAAAAGGCTCATGTAGTCTACTTGTGCATGTTACTCAAGGACGGTGGTTTTTCAGCCTCATTCAGATATTTTTCTGCTTATAATTTCCAACATCTTGTTAGTCAACTTGTCTATAATTAGATAGCCTACATGCAGCTTCTCTTCTGTCATTACTTGATGCTTGTCTAGAATTCTAAATAAAGCCTTGCTCCCCAGAACAATGTCATACATCGATAGAATGATCAATGCATCATCAACAATCTAGTTGACATCGGTAAAGTTCTTTCATTCCTGCTTCTCTCACGGAGCGAGGATTTAGGGACAATGGAGATTTCCAAATGACGCCGGTTTCAAGGAAATCAAAAGCTTTGAAAACGATCCAACATGTTTCTGATAGTATTTCAGTTAATCTTGGATGCATATTTTATGTGGTTGAAAATGAAATACTGTCAGCTTTAATGTTGCTGAAAGAAATTGCTCGTTTAGGCTACACAACAGGTCCCTAAACACATATTTTCATTCTTTCAAGATGCTGAAATGAATCCTATTTCTCCACTCCTATTCCCGAGACAAAATGTAGATTTGTTCTGTAATTTTACTGCGAGGAACACTTCATTCAGCAGGAGTTAACATTATAATAGGCTACATGTGAGGCCTACAGTCTACATTCAGTGTTCAGACTTCAGTTACTATTCCAACGATTAGGCTACTCCACCCATTTGATAGGCCTAAAAGTAAAGAGATATCACTTACAAAACACCAAAAAGTGTTATGAATGACATTGACAATTGCCCATTCATTAGGTCTACACAAGTCAATTCGCTAATTTTCCATGCGGTCATGATAAAGTGTAATAGCCTACAGTTTTCATGGAATCTGTGTATTAATGATCGTGATAGGCTCATGTTTTACCGGTATTGCGTACCCCACACTATTTGCTTTGCTGGGACTTCGTACCTGACCGTTCCGGCTTACTGTCAACCCTGGGTGGGAGTGAACTAGGAAGTATAATGGGATGAGATCGACCCCTATGTCTATGAGTCAATGGGTTTATATTTGCAGACTAGCAAACAGATGGGCTTAAAGATTAAAAACAACAGTGGCCAACCACAGTAAGATTGCATTACTAAAACTACATTATTTACTGTACTCTGGGGAAAACAGCATAATCATCTTATGTCATTACTTATTTTCTGTAATATAAGTCCGATGCCAAAAACCTGATGCAACAAGAGTGGATAATATTGGCATTATAAATAAAGCAGACATAGCAAACCAGATATTTTAAAGGCATTAAAAATAACACGGGGATTGGGGATGAAGACTGACTATGAGGGAGAATACGCACTGTTTGAAGGTCCGCCCGATGCCCTCTCCGGCCTTCCAGCCCATCCCCTTCAGCATGGCTAACCCGTACACCTCCACAGGAACACTGTCATAGTCTGCCTCTGTGGACTGAACACACAGCAATTGATCAGACACACGTCACATTCTATATGCAGTCTCAGATAGTGAGAAAAACAGACATCACTCTTTACACACCCACTGGTACAGTCTAATGCTCTGTACATCTGATTGTCATTTGTGTCAGCCTGCCAGATAGTGTTTCTATAGACTGACAGATGCTTGTGTATGTCCGGACTCCATACACAGACAGAAATAGCTGATTCCAATGTTGTTGTTATACAATCCTTTGGCTCTAGGCTGACAGACTCAGACCAAGTTGACAGAGGTCACCAACCACATCACAGCAGTGTAGAGACATGCTGCTGTCATTCATGTGGGTGCTGTCTGTCCCAGTGCCATGCTCCTCACTAGCTCCCTTATGGGCTCTGTCTGCTCTAGGGGAAGCTGGGATCACACAATAGTGGGAGAAGCATGAAGGTGGAATGAGCCAGCTCCTCAGCCCCTCCCTAATACGGTGCCTTCAGAAAGTATTCATACCCCTTGACTTATTCCACATTGTTGCGTTACAGCCTGCATTCAAAATAAATAAATAATAATTCTCACCCATCTACACACAATAACCCACAATGACAAAGTGACTTTTAGAAAATTAAATACTGAAATACCTCATTTACATAAGTATTCACACCCCCAGTCAATATTTTGTAGAATTAATTTCCCACGGTCTGGTGGAAAGCAGACTGAACCAGGTTTTCCTCTAGGATTTTTTCTGTGCTTAGCTCCATTAGTTTATTTTTTGTCTTGAAAAACTTCCCAGTCCTTAGTGATTACAAGCATACCCATAACATGATGCAGCCACCACTTATGCTTGAAAATATGTAGAGTGGTACTCAGTAATGTGTTGTATTTGCCCCAAACATAACACTTTATATTCAGAACAAAAAGTTAATTGCTTTGCCACATTTTTGGCAGTATTACTTTAGTACCTTTTTGCAAACAGGATGCATGTTTTGGAATAGTTTAATACGCTACAGGCTTCCTTCTTTTCACTGTCAATTAGGTTAGTATTGTGGAGTAACTTCAATGTTGTTGATCCATCCTCAGTTTTCTATCAAATCATTAAAACTCTATAACTGTTTTAAAGTCACCATTGGCCTCATGGTGAAATCCCCGAGCGGTTACCTTCCTCTCTGGCAAACTTAGTTAGGAAAGATGCCTGTATCTTTGTAGTGACTGGGTGTAGTGATGCACCATCCAAAGTGTAATTAATAACTTCACCATGCTCAAAGGGATATTCAATGTCTGCTTTTTTATTTTTTTATTCCCCATCTACCAAAAGGTGCCCTTTGCGAGACATTGGAAAACCTGAATCTGTGAATCTGTTGAATCTGTGTTTGAAATTCACTGCTTGACTGAGAGACCTTACAGATAATTGTATGTGTGGGGTACAGAGATGAGGTAGTCATTAAAAAAATAATGTTAAACATTATTATTGCACACAGAGAGTCCATGCAACTCATTATGTGACTTGTTAAGCACATTTTTACTCCGGAAGTTATTTAGGCTTGCCATAACAAACGGGTTGAATAGTTATTGACTCAATACATTTCAGCTTTTCATTTTTAATTACTTTACAATTTTTTTATTCGAAAAACATAATTGAACTGACATTATGAGGCATTGTCTGTAGGCCAGTGACAAAAAAAAAATGTAATCAATTTTAAATTCAGGCTGTAACAACAAAATGTGGAAAAATCTCAAGGGGTATGAATACTTTCTGAAGGCACTGTATCTAAAGTCAAGACAGATGTGAGATGACAGTGATGAGAGGGTGGGAGATGGGTGATGAGGAAGATATGCAGAGAGGAAGATGACTGTTGGTCTCTAGGGAGAGGGAGGGCAAGCGAGTGTCATCTCGTTCGTAAGATGCTGTCAGATCTGAAGTGAGTACGTGTCATGCACACACACACACACACACACTTCTCTGTTGGCACGGTTCGGTTTGGTGGAAATATCCTGCGGTCAGCACTTTCACACAGTCTCTGGTTTCAGTCCCAGTTAAACTGGTCAGTCCACCTCCATCTGTCATCGCACACATTCTGTTGATCTGACTTTCACACACTTGTTAATCCATCACGCGCTCTCATTCACTCATGCGTATCATAACTTTCCATCTCTGTTTAGGAATCAACATCTCTCTCGTAATCTGACACAACTTTCAGTCTGTCCAAGTTGCCCATCCTAATTTGACCTCACACATAACATTTGCTGTGAAAATGCATTGAATTTACTTCACAGTCTATTGACACAACAAGACCCAAGAACCAGACGGTCACGGATAAGGTTCCTCTGACCCTCGCCCCATACTTACAGACTCCGGTCGCAGGTCCACCTTGATGTGGTCTCCATCCTCAAACCCCTGTGGAGCCTGGTTCTGCATCAGCAGGGGGATGGTGAGGTTGGGGTCTGCTTGGTCCCCATTTTTCCACTGATCAAGCTGCCTCTGAGATTCTGAAAGAGAGATGTGATATTGAAAGAGTGATTAACGTATTAATGGTGGATTCACAACATTAGGATAAGGTGCTAATTTCTGAGAGGCTATCTTCACTGAAGTAGAAACTGAAGCTGACACAGACATGCACCTTCAATAATTTCTTTGACAGCCTGTGATTCCACTGAGTCCTGCTCCTGAGAGGGGGGTTGTGTTTTGGCCTTATCCCCCCCTCCATCACCGTGCCCCTGGACCTGGCCAGCTCTGTTTTCCTGCCTGCTGCACCAGCGATTCCTTTGGATGAGTGGAATGATCAGCTCCTTTGGCTTCTCCACAGGCTTGATACTAAGACGGACAAAGGAGGTAGAAAGCATTTACTAACTACACAAAACAATTAGCTTTGCAAAGGCTATGTCCCAATTATCTCTCCTTCCTCCCAAAGTGTGCACTTGTTTGCTTTCCTTCACTGACTTGAAAGGAAATGACTGGTATAAGAGATATCGTGAAAATTCCCACAAGCCCATGGCTCCACCAATCCAGATTTTTGGGAAGTAGTGAGGGATTGTACACATTTCAGGAGAAAGTATATATTGGGACGCACCCCCAGGCCTTTTCTCAATTAGATTGAGTCCTCCTTTTGAAATGGGTCAAAGGTGTCAACATGGGCCAGCATCACTGTGGAACGTTTGACACCGCGATGAATTGAGGCTGTTATGAGGGTAAAAAGGGGCTGCAACTCAATATTAGGAAGGTTTTAATGTTTGGTGTACTCAGTGTTTAAATCATTGGTTCAAACAAATGTACCGGTAGAAAGCAAACTGACCAAGGTGGAGAAATCATGGCGGAAGTGAATTCGGAGTTTGAAATGAGAAGCGAATTGAGTTGTAGAAGAGGAAATGACAACAGAAGTCTCGAAGAATGGAATGAAAAATAAAAAGTATTGATAGTTGAAGGGGATGATGGTATATATCAGACAAGGGATTTGTTTCTTGTTGGGATACGATTTTTTGATGAGTGTCTCGAAGAGGGTAAATCATATTTTGGGAGAAGTTAAGTCAGAGTGACCAGGAGTGGGCTTGTCCTGACTAATTGTGTGTCTGAGAAACTGAGGAAGAGGGCCTCACAAGAATCGAGTCACCTGAAGCATCGTGCTCTGAACTCCGGAGTAGAACACCTGTTAAGGGATTCATTTCTGGGGTGTGGATGGAAGTTAAGGAGAACAACCTAGTGACGAGAATCCCAGGTGTGGTTAGTGCCTGTTGCTTGACCCGCATGGTGGATGGAAGAAAGAAAGTTTATCGGTTCTATCGTTTTTTTTTGATGATGAGCACCTCCCTACTCATGTAAAGCTGAGGTATATGAGGTATGCATTAAGAGCTTTTGTCCCCAAACCATTACAGCGCAGAAATTGTAAATAATTTGACCACGTTTTAAGTGTGTGCAGACTGGTGGAGTATACAGAAGGTTGGAGTGAAGAACGTCCATTTTGGAGTGCCCTGTAAGGGTGAAAGAGGTTGATGAGGCAAAAGTTAGGGCGGTCCATCGGATCTCAAAAGAGCAAGTGAAGTTGAAGAAATGGTAGTAGATGCAGCAATGCCCATAGTGAATAGGGCTATTTGTCAACCAAGAGAACCGGGCATGCTGTACGTAAAGAAAGTGGATGTGTGGCATTCAATGCAACTGTGATAAACTGCACGGCTCAAGTATAAAGGAACTCAAAGAAATAGGACATCATTGTGGCTGCGGCAGGAAGCTATCTGGGGCAGCAGGAAAATATCTGGAGCTTCAGGAATTCACAGCGGAAGATTTACAAAGGTTATTGGCGATGGAAGATGTGCTGTCCTCCTAGGCTCCTACTGTGTAGGGATCTGACATGGATAATTAGTTTTAACAGATGTGGCATGGAGCATGTTGATGAGTGATTTTCAGGTAGACAGTATGAGGTTTTTTTTATCCACATTTGTCTTTTAGGATCTTTTATTTTCATCCCACACAGTTGGTGGTGACAATACACCTTTTTGCGTGTAGTTCACTATAAAACCCAAAGAAGAAGAAATGTAGCTATGGATGGACATTGTGGCTATGAGGTGGGGGTAACGGACAGGAAAAAAGGAGAAAAGTGGAACATATTATAAGTAAATATGGAATGGGGGAATGCACATGCCTTCTGGAAGATCTGATGAAGGTGAAGATGGTGGACAGAAACAAAAAGGTGGAACATATTTTGAGTGAATATGGAGTGGTGGATCACGCATACCTTTTGGAAGAGCTACAGAAGGAAATTGAACATGATGAGAGAAAATGATTTAACTGCGGTGGCAGGTGCGGTGAAGACCACCGAGTTTGAGCCTTGTCCTGAGTTGATTCTGGCCCAGTGTCAGTGAGATTTTTGGAGAGAATGGATCATTGCCTTCTGGCAGATCCATATGTAGTGTTAGGTTGGGTGGAGAAGAGGTTGGGGAATGTTGGGTGGGTGAAAGTGACTCGAAGTGGAATTGTGTTGATTCTTTGCGTTTCTGCCGTCCACTAGGAGCGTGCGCTCTGCACCACGTAACTGGGGACAAGAACTGTGACTTGCTTTCCTCTGGAGCAGAGCGCTGTTAAAAGGAGTGATAGCTGGAGTGGCGTTGAGGAGGATCAACTGAAGTTGAAGCTTCCCAGTGTCTGTGACACCTGCCATTTGGTGAGATGCAAACCCGTTGGAGAGCGGTGTGAAACACACAAGACACGGTCTGTACTCTTGAGTTTTGATGCAGGCTTTACCAGATAAAGTCAAGTTAGGATGTGTCAGTTATCCCGTGAGTTTTTGTCCCAAATCCATTATGGTGTTTTAGGTGTCAAGCTTATAGTCATGTGGCAGCAGTGTGTAGGAGGGAAACCCCTAAATGTGAGAAGTGTGCAGGAGGACATGAGACAAAGGAATGTGTATTGGTGGATAAAATGGTGTGTGTAAACTGTACGGGTACCCATGGTGCTGGATATCACAGCTGCCCAGCGAGAGAAAGGCAGGTTCAGGTTGCCAGGGTCAGAGTAGTGCAGAAGGTGTTGTATGCTGAGGCAGTGAAGAGAGTAGTAGAAGAAGACTGGTCCAGGGTGAGGGATCCTAAGAGGATTCATGTGAGAGGCCAGTAGAGAGTGATAGGAATAGCATGTGCTTCCATAAGTTTTTTTTGTTGGTGTTAATGGCCATGGATGTCAATTGTACCGCAGGAATGGAATGTAAAAATCACGGAGAATAGGTACAACATTTTACTGCAGAAAAGTTGCATGTTTTGACCAATAGTGTCCCATCCTCCCAGGCTGCTGGCCTTGAGTAGGATCAGATAGGTCCAAATTAGTGGAATTGTGTAGATGTTTTAATGGGTGCAGCCAGGGTTAGTTGGTATGGCAATTTTTCACAAAGTGTCATGAATTCATACAAGGGAATAGTAGCCAATGTTACTACGGAATAGTAACATGCACCAATATTTGTTTGCGGGCCGCCATAATACCAAAGAAGAAGAAATGTAGCTACCGGCAAAGAGTTTCTAAACCGTAAAGTCTTTGCTACCGGTGGCTAAATACATAGCTAACTAGCGAATACATAAAGGGACAGCAACATGTTTATTCAACATACAGGCTAGTAACGTTATTAGCTGACTACTAGGCAACAATATGTATTAATGCAACTGTATTTAGACACCAACATTAGAAGCTAGCTAACGTTAGCTTACCTTAGCAATTCTTTCCCATCGACTCCGGTTAAATAATCTCGCTCATCTGCGTTGATAGCTTCATCCCGACTAGATTTTAATTTAGTTACAGTTTTGCTAAAACCAAAAGATATAGCCCCTGATTTCCTCTCTCCTTGTTGTTGATGTGCACTAGATGTTGATGTATCAACATAAACGTTCCTGCTGTTTTGCTCCTGTTGAGAGGCCGCCATGTTTGCAAGGCAAACTCTATATGGGATGCTTAGGACGTCCCGACCCTAAACATAACCATTTTACATTTAATCTTGGGATGTGGGATATACATTGGGATATTGGGATATGCACGGACCATGTTTTTTGCGATGTAGGAGGAGAGAAAATAGAGTTTTGGGTAATGCAGTTTTATGTGGACCGAAAGCGCGATTTGATGGATCAGTTTAGATACCAAGTAGCGGCGCGTGGGTAAAATCACTGGGGTAATTGCGTTGTTTGCTCAATAGCCTGTTAATTAATATGTCTTGCAACTGTGATATATAGGCCTAACGGCCGAGACAATAAGATTAATAAATTCAACCACACCTTTGTTTTATCACAAAACCGGGTAGCAACCTCTGTCCAGTGAAGTCCACAAAGCATATTGTGACAGATAGGTACATGACCTACAGCATGGTCAAGCAAGTTAATGTTTTGGACGTTTTTGGACCACTAAACAACTATTGATTTAGAACCACAGAGAGTTACCGCAAGTTGTAAAGAAAACAGGAGCTGCCTCCACTATTCCAGCACCATTTCAACTTCAACATCAACAAATCACCTCTGACCGCTTAGTCTAATACAGTGACAACTAAAAGATACCAAAAACAATTTAGTCCAATCAACGAAAGCTAAATATGTGGCTGTCCATGGTTCTGATTTCTGTGTGTGTGTGTGTGTGTGTGTGTGTGTGTGTGTGTGTGTGTGTGTGTGCGTGCGCATTCGTGCAAATAGAAAACATGTTGACTCACCCTACTTGTAGAGAAACACCAATGCCATCCTCTCTTTCATGTTGACAAAACGGTCTATCACTCTGTCATAAAGTACACACTTTTATTTAGTGTTGTCCTAGGCTACCTGGCTAAAATGCTTGCTCGCTAGCCTAACTTACATTTATGGGCAACGTTAGCTAGTTAACATTAGCCTTCTACATCTAGCTACATATTGAACTTCCAGGGGCACAACAATGTATGGATTAATGGTTGGATCAGAATCGCCATTCTAATCATTTGCCAGTACTGTAAACCACAAGTCCAAATCCCTATCTCCATCCATGGCTAATTTAGGAACGGGACAATTTTAGCTAGCAGGCTAGCTAGTGTAACAGTATAACTTTATGTCGCCGTTACACTAGCCACCGGAGGACAACAACACAACGAGATGCAACAATTCAAGTTTTTCTGTCCATTATGTATGCTCTCAATGGGATTTGATAGGAGTGACGCCAAAATCCAAGCTGGCTTCCCCTAACACTTTTTTGGGGTGCGCCAGGACCATTCACAGTTGATTTTGCTCAGTTTACTCAACGCTGATTGGAAAATTTGTTATACTTTTTTTGTCAAGAGATGCCAGATGCTTGCTGGCTTCCCTTGCCTTCAATGCTAATCCCGGCAACAATGTCATACTTGTTTGGACCAGACAGCATCAGATAGATGGCCTACACGTAGAGAGACAGAGGGGCGCTGTTTCGCTCACTCGATGCTTTCTCCTGAGAGATACATTCAGCCTCTTGCGAATTGAACGAAAATTATGAAACAGACAAAAGATACATGATTGTATGTATTTTTAAAATTTTATATTGGTACATTACTGGGGGAAGCCTGGCTTCCCTTTGCATCCATGAATACATGCCACTGTTAGACACTACATTTCACAAAATGCCTTTATTATAGGGAATTTTCTGTTGCACAACTGAATGCATTCTACGGAAATGTGTCTTCCCCATTTAACCTAACCCCTTTGAATCAGAAAGGTGCGTGGCTGCCTTAATTGACATCATCAGCGCCCAGGGAGCAGTTGTTGTTTGGGGTTAACTGCCTTGCTCAAGGGCAAAATAGCAGTTTTCCCACCTTGTTGGCTCAGGGATTTGAATCAGTGACCTTTAGCTTACTGGCCCAACGCCAGTAGTCGATTGTACCTTTAATATATGTTGTATTTTATATTAGAATAGGCGTTGCAGATTCGATGCCCAACCTGAGTTAGTCCAATGTGTTAATTAAGTTTAGTCCATTACTTCAACTTCAGCATACTGTGTTTGATGTCTATTATGTCAACCTCTCATCAGACTAGCCTAATGCTAAAAGATGAGCGGATCGGACAAACTAAATAAAGTGAAGGATAATACTGTAGGCCTGCACTGTAGGGGCGGTTCTTTTCCCCCAACTTCATTCCCCCCCCCCCCCCCCCCCCCCCCATGCCCCCACCTCCCTTGGTGCTCATTTGCGTTATCATTGTTTCTCTTTGCTTTTTGTGACCGAGAACATTATGCTAAAGTCCCACGCAATTTTGACCTGTTCAACTGCCGCAAGGCATCGCTATCGCGCTCTGACAGCATCGCATCTCCAGTTCCGTAACACCTCTGTCCAGTTAAAATCAATATCGCCGCGTGTCTTTTCTTTACATCATTGGCCTCAACTACAGTGTAAAAATTCGGTTTAACGTCTACAACCAAACTGATTTATCAAAAGAAGATAAAAAGCAAAGGGATATGCCGAGAAGAAAGCAGGAATTATGAAGGTGAGCATCGGTGTCTGGACGAGGTTCGTGTGTTAGCCTATCATTTCTGCTACCAACCAATAAGTGAAGAGTTAAACATAGACATAGCCCATGTTAAGTTAAACACCCATGCCATGCATCCATTATCACAACTAACCCCAGTCTGTCCATGGAATAGCCTACCAGGCTCTTGATTTATAGAGTAAACCTGTCAGATTTGCCGTTTTTTTTGCGAGACTGTTTTTTTCCTCTGTCAGATCACGGGTCTCGTGCTCAGCTGTAGAGCATCCTGTACAACAGTATCCAAATACTCCGTCTGGCGTGCACATCGCGTCTGGCGTGCACATCGCGTCTGAGTGTCTCTACAGAAACTATCGATAACAGCTGTCAATAAACTCGCTTAGTCCGATTTCAAATAGCTTGAATTGAATACATTTAGAATAGAAACGTATTTTCCATTTATTTTTTCATTTTCAATTGTGACTGTTTGGGTCAAGTGTAGTTTCGGTCGGGTCAATGTATATAGACGCGTTTAAACGTCTCCTCTTTGAACGGCTAAATTGCTTGAAAAGAATGTGTGTATGTCAGCGCCAAGGCAGGTCAGTATTTTTCCCTAAATATTAGGATAACAATGTGACCATGTGTTGTGAGAGTGTGGGCTCCTTATACAGATGATGAGGGAGGGATATCTTCCTGATAAAGGTGACAGTTGACTGGTCAAAGTTGACCTGTAGGTTAGCTTTCAGTTTTAGCTTCTTGAATGTTTTCTTTGTACAGTATTGTCAGAATGTGATTGTTCACCAAAATGTTTTTTCTATTATTGTCTAAGAAGTAGACAATATAATCAAGAAGGTCTCAACATTGTAAGAAATATAATTTAGTTTCATGCCTTGATTCCATGTGATACCCAAACAAAAATGTAGAACAGCTAATAATGACAGAAGTAATATAAGTAGTCGTCCTACTGTAATACTAGTATTCAATGGACTTGTGCCAGTTTTGCAATTAGTGTTGTCATAGACACAGCTTTTACATATTTCATGCCTGCAAAATCTACTGTGCAGTGTGTGTTTGTGTGACAAACGGCTTGTATGTTGTTAATCAAATGAAATGCACACATGTTCTTGAATATCTGTGTAAGTAAGCATTTGTAAGATTGTGTGTGTGTGTGTGTGTGTGTGTGTGTGTGTGTGTGTGTGTGTGTGTGTGTGCTTGTGCATGTTTGTTTGTGTGTCTCTGTGTGTGTTTCACTATCAGTTGGTGTGCAGGGTGTGTCCCTGCTTGTTTTGAAGTGATGGATGTGTGACCCTGACTTCACACAGAGCGTTGCTCTGGGCTCTGGGAGCAGTCAAGGTTATAGTGATATTATGAATCATGAATTAAGGCCAGGCGAACCAGAAACATGTGGCGCTATCCCAGCCCCTTGTACTTGGAGACTACTGTCCCTCCACAGCTCGGCACACACTGTATCCCCAAGAGACCTGATCTTTCTCTCTCATCTCCTCACCTATTGACACCCACAGGTTTACCCATTTTAGGACTCAGTTGCTGATGGCATATCCTTGACTTTTCAAGGTCTTGTTTTTGGCATGTGCTTTATCTCTTCATATCTCCTTCTCTTCATCCCCCTTTTTTCTATCCATTCTTTCACATAGTCTTAACCATCTGTAATTAACCTGAAATATATTTGGCCGTTTGCCAGCAGTCTTCAACATTTTTCCCACTAACCAGCTAATGAGAGAATAGCAGATTAAGTGGGAAGTGACATTCTCTTGTGTAGTATTACTTTATGTCACCAGGGAGTTGTTGATTCTCTAATGATGTGCTTGTTCTTCCCTTCACACTCATGCATATTCATGGTTTTAAGGTGTGGTTAGGGGAGGAGAAGGTGGCGGATGGAGGATGTGCGGTAGTTTACCCTTGACAGGACAGGGCTACACAGACACTCCCCCATCTGTGAACCGAATCTTTGCTCTCTGTTACTGCATTGGAATTCTGTAGTTGTAGCGTTCACCGTCTATTCTAAGACCTTGTCTCAAGTGTAGCAGTTAATGTTTGGGTTGGCCATTCTATTATTAGTACTGAACAGAACTGGCTCCCATTTCCAAGATTGTTTCTTCCCTATTTAACGTGTGTTGCTCATCTATCCATATCATTTGATAGGCACACAGACATACAGCAATACTTTGACTAGATACGTGTTTGCTAAGTGTGCAGACGTAAATAACCCTCCAATCGGGCATGCAAATCAATTTAATGACAAATCAGTAACAGCGTGTGAAATAACAATTGCACTGCAATAATTTGAAAAGCCTGGTGGTGGTATGCTTGAGTCAGTGTGAAAACTAGGATCAATGTCAGGTGGCAGGGAACTGTTGGAGCAGTGTGGAGGGAGGGTCACCTTCACCCATCCATACTGAATCAGCACAATCCTCCACACACTCTAACACACATGCACACGCACACAGGCTCTCCAACTCCCGCTCAGTTCTGCCTCAGGTTACTGTACTGTGATCTCGCAAAACACAAAACCACACCTCTCCTCCTCCCTTTTATCAGTTCATTGCTTCTCCAGAAAGACAGCCAGCCATAATGGTTTCATCTTTCCTTTATTTCCTGGTCCTCTCTCTTTCTTGCGCTTTCCTTTATTTTTTCCTTTCTTACTTTCTCTCTCTTTTCTTTCTTTTTTTATCCCATTCTCTTTCATTCTTTCTCCCTTCGTTCCTTTCTGCTTTTCATTCTCCGCTCCGTCTCATGTTTTAGAGAGAGTACTTATCCCTAATCTGAGTCAAAGGAGCTACGATGCCTCACTGACCATTTTAATTAAAGTGAGCTCTCTGCCTGACGATGAGAGCTCATCGCTGACCTCATTGAGGAGTGATATGCTTCCTGGCAGACTTATAAGGAACCTGTTGTTGTATTTTTCTTCATAGGAGTGGAGTACTACTGGATGGCTAAATAACACTGCTTACTTGCCCCATGCATTACTGTGTTCATTTCAGGTTCAACTGAATGTTTGTGTACTTCACTCCTTAGAGAGTCACCTTTACCTAGACTGCCATCTAAACAGAGGGGTTGTGTTTATGTCTGCATATTTCATTTTCCGTCTATCCTCAGATCACTCCCATTCTGTACTGTGTGTTAAGCACCATTGTGAGAGGTGTACAAAAGGATGACATAAATAGACTAGAGGCGCACACAATTCATGGAGGGGAAGAGAACATCTCTGATTGAGGGTATTGAATGGAATATCTATCGGATAGATGGGTTTACAAAGAAATGCATCTTACATTGGGGTTAATGTATGCCACAGGTTTTGTGTGTGTGTTTGTGTCCATGCTAGCATGTTTGAGACAGAGGGAGTTATTTTTAGTTTTTCATCCCACAAGCATTTAATCTTTTATTTTTAAATCTGCCACTGCTGTCTGTTTTGTGTTGAGCAATCCCATGTCCTAGATTTAATAGTGAGTGAGCATCAGAGAGTTTTAACACACGTTGCTGCACAGCTAGTTTGCGTAAATATTCTGCAGGGGAGGTCCAAAAACAAGATGCTGATCAAGATTAAAATTGAACGCTAGAAGAAACCCTCATTTGCATTTCCTGTCTGTTTAAAGAGAGTGGCCTTGCTGTATCCATTCTATTAGTTACACTGATATCTAAGGTCGCTGGCTATTTAACATGCTTTGTTAGGCTGACCTCCAAAACGGACAAGCCACTGTAGGATGGTGTAAGATCATGCACCATCAAGAGCATTCTGTCTGGTTGTATCACCGCCTGGTACGGCAACTACACTGCCCGCAACCGCAGGGCTCTCCATAGGGTGGTGCAGTCAGATGACTCAGCCCAACACATCCCCGGGGGCACACTGCCTGCCCTCCAAGACATCTACAGCACCCAGTGTCACAGGAAGGCAAAAGATCATTATGGACCTCAGCCACCCGAGCCACGGCCTGTTCTCACTGCTAACAGGTGGAGACAGTAAAGGTGCATCAAAGCTTGGACCGAGAGACTGAAAAGCAGCTTCTATCTCCAGGCCATCAGACTGTTAAACAGTCATCACTAGCCGGCCTCTGCCCGGTACCCTGCCTTGAACCTCAGACATTGTCACTAGCCGGCTACCAACCAGTACTCTACCCTGCACCTTGGATACTGCTGCCCTACTGTATGTACTGTACATCTGTGTACGCAGTGGTGGAAAAAGTACCCAATTGTCATACGTAAAGTAAAAGTAAAGATACCTTAATAGAAAATGACTCAAGTAAAAGTGAAAGTTACCCAGTAAAATACTACTTGAGTAAAAGTCTTAAAGTATTTGCTTTTAATATACTTAAGTATCAAAAGTAAGTGTAATTGCTAAAATATACTTAAGTATCAAAAGTAAAAGTATAAATCATTTGAAATTCCTTATGTTAAGGAAACCAGACGGCACCATTTTCTTGTTTTTTTAATGTACGGATAGCCAGGGGCACACTCCAACACTCAGACATCATTTACAAACAAAGCATGTGTGTTTAGTGAGTCCGCCAGATCTGAGGCAGTAGGATGACCAGGGATGTTCTCTTGATAAGTGTGTGAATTGGACCATTTTCCTGTCCTGCTAAGCAGTAAAAATGTAACGAGTACCGTTGGGTGTCAGGGAAAATGTATGGAGTAAAAAGTACATTATTTTCTTTAGGAATGTAGTGAAGTAAAAGTAAAAGTAGTCAAAAGTATAAATAGTAAAGTACAGATACCCCGAAAAACTACTTAAGTAGTACTTTAAAGGATTTTTTACTTAAGTACCTTACACCACTGTGTGTACGCAACTAATAAACGTTGATTTGATTTTGATTTGAGTTGAGATTAGGAGCAGAGAACTCAGATAAATACAGGTTAGAATTAATGAAGGAAAGGGCTTAGTGCAGTAGAAGGGTAAGATGTTGTGACAGTGGGTTAGATGTAAGGAATAAACCGGAGGTTGATTTATCCAACAGGTTAGGCTTCCAATAATGTTGATTCAGTTATACAATCCCAGCTTGGCAACAGAAACCATTGTGTTCAATCTTTTCAGTGTGTTCAATCTTTACAAATGCTTTTTAAATGCTTATACTAGGGGCACTTAAATAATGCTTGTAAATGTGTATAAATACAGACCTCATTCCACCAGCACTTGAAAACGTGTTTTGTCTTAGTTTCTCCTCTTCATAATGTCTGAACAAAGTTTTCTGTGATCAGAGTAGATCTTGTTCGGAGAGATAAAGATACAGCTATATATAACAACACATTGACATGGATGAAGGATGGCAGATAGATTGACACTAGAAGCACTGAGATACTCAACAGATCTGACAGTCTCTTCACCGTGAAGGCATTCTGTAATATCGCTACAGAGGCGATACCAGGTGAGATACTGGGTGAGATAGCAAGAAGCATGGGGCTACTGTAGCAGGACTGAGATTGGTTATCAGGACAGGCAATTGAGATAGTCTATTGCCTGTGTTATGTCCGGACCAATGGCCTTTTAAAGTATAGCATATGCTGCTCCAAATGATGCCTGTCTAAATGCTCTCTCCCCCTCGTTTTCTCCAGTCCTGTCCTGATAAATCTGCAGAGCTCCACAACTTTTCCATTTTCCAACACACTGCAGGAGCTGCTTAGCTGTGGAATTCAATTAGCCACTGTCTTAATTGAGGCGTTTTGCTTACACCGTTTTCTTGAAGGTTTTTGAGTATTGTACGCCCTCCAATGTCAAACATAGTGTCTCTTGACTTGTTTTATTTTTTTACTAGACCTTGAATGATTGAACTAAACCCAAGGCCTCATCTGAAATGGTGTTCTCTTTAGTGGGGAACTAATGTTGTGAATAAATTATCACCCTTGAGGTCTAACCTGAACTGAAAGAAGCGGCAGGAAAATTGACCATGAAATTAAAGATATTGCTTGGTTCTAGGGTCTTCCCATTGTGCAGTTTCTCGCTGTTTGGGGTGCTGTTTGGGGTGCTATTTGGGGTGCTGTTTGGGGTACTGTTTGGGGTGCTGTTTGATGGCATTTATATTACAACGAGAGGGTCAGGTAGGTGATATGTGAGTGTGTGTTACAGTATGTGACTGTTTGGTTTTGGTTTCATATTAGTATTCAATCCTAGTACTGCCTATTTTCACAGGAGGAAGATAAATGAACTATTTACAATCCGGTATAGTAAATGGATTGTTTAGTATTCAATGCAAGAAAACAAACATGTTGTATGTCCCTCAGAGCTGAAAAGTACATACTTCAAATGGAGAAAATCAAATGCCTGTTTATGCTTTTCATGTTTTCCCTCTATATGCAGCCTGAAGCAGTAGCTATTCATACTTTCATAATTAAAGAATAACGATCAGATAGGAATGAAGATTGACCTCCAAGAATAGCTTCCACGGGGAGATGAATACGTTAAGGTCTCTGTCAGGACGGACTGGTATGAAATTTCCTCTGAAAGACAAGATGGCAGAACAGATCACTGGGAGGAGGAAGTCTGGGAAATAGGATATGTATTGGTCAGCTCTTCCCTCTGCTAAAGGCCAGCATTTTCAATACTGGGTGCTTTTTATAGTGCTAGATATCCTTGAATCTGTATATTGTGTTCTCCTCTTTCAAGCCATTCAATTGCAGTCTGAAGTATTGCTGTTTTTATTTGTAATACGTGTCTTTCAGAGAGTTATCGACTTACCAAAGGATTCTCTACGGAAGTTGAAGTGTGATTTCTTTTGACAGCTCTTGTGTCTTGCAAATTTAGCAATGTGTTGTTGAACCATCTTTTAACGGTCAGGTTTTCCTAACTGTATGTTATATTGAATTCAGGACAGATACACACATTTTTTCTTTCTTTAAATATTCAAATGTTAAAATGTTCAACCAGTTGAAAGAAGGACATTTCAGTACAATCACACAGCACTAGAGACAAAGTCTAGGGAACTATGCTGTGTTGACTGGCTGTCTCTGTGTGAGAGAACAGGACTCAGAGGACTCCGCCTCACCAGAGCTGACACTGTTGTCCCTGAAGCTACAGAGATCAAGACAGCAGCTATGAACACCACACCACAGCGGGCATCTCTTGTAAATCTTACCACAGCCAGAGGCAGAGCCATGCAAAACCCAAACATGGGGGAACCAGATAGGATAATACATCAGAAAATAGCATTTATGCATTTATAGCTCAGAAGATAGAAATCTTTAGATAGAGTGCTTGGGATCTCAAAACGTACTTACATTTAATTCAAACATGATGGAGTCAGGGTAATGCTTTCAGAAAGATGAAAAGATCACATATGTCGATGCCAATATCATTTGTCATGCGTTATTGTTTTCTTATACCATGGCATTGTTGAATATTTGTTTCTGGTTGCCTTGAAGGACATTCTAGAGTGTGCATTCCCTATAACACACGTTATATTTGCACAGTAGAATTCAATGGTTATAGTTCATTCTTACATGTTATATGTTTGAGCTTCTTTTGTAAGCAAAAGTTGAATTGAAAACATTGGCATTGTTGAATTCAATTTTCATAATGGCAAGCTTGGACCGATGGTTAGCTAAACTAGCAAGTCTGTTTGTTTGGTTATCACGGCAACTACTGTATCTACACTACATGACCAAAAGTATGTGGTCACCTGCTCGTCGAACATCTCATTCCAAAATCATGGGCATTAATATTGAGTTGGTCCCCTCTTTGCTGCTATAACAGCCTCCACTCTTCTAGGAAGGCTTTCCACTAGATGTTGGAACATTGCTGCGGGGACTTGCTTCCATTCAGCCACAAGAGCATTAGTGAGCCCGGGCACTGATGTTGGGCGATTAGGCCTGGCTCGCAGTCGACGTTCCAATTCATCCCAAAGGTGTTCGATGGGGTTAATTAAGGTCAGGGCTCTGTGCAGGCCAGTCAAGGTCTTCCACACCGATCTCGACAAACCATTTCTGCATTGACCTCACTTTGTGCATGGGGGCATTGTAAGCTGAAACAGGAAAGGGCCTTCCCCAAACTGTTGTCACAAAGTTTGATGCACAGAATTGTCTGCAATGTCATTGTATGCTGTAGCGTTAAGATTTCCCTTCACTGGAACTAGTGGCCTAGCCCAAGCCATGACAAACAGCCCCAGACAATTATTCCTCTTCCACCAAACTTTACAGTTGGCACTATGCCTTGGGGCAGGTAGCGTTCTCCTTGAATCCACCAAACCCAGATTCGTCCGTCGGACTGCCAGATGGTGAAGCGTGATTCATCACTCCAGAGAATGCGTTTCCAACGCTGCAGAGTCCAATGGTAGCGAGCTTTACACCACACCAGCCGACGCTTGGCATTGTGCATGGTGATCTTAGGCTTGTGTGTAGCTGCTTGGCCATGGAAACCCATTTCATGAAGCTCCCGATGAACAGTTATTGTGCTGACGTTGCTTCCAGAGGCAGTTTGGAACTCGTAGTGAGTGTTGCAACGTCGTGGAACACACTTTTCATGTCGTTAATTATTTTCCATAGAAAGCATAGCCCCTCGTTCATTGTCCCTTACATATGGTATTAGATTGTGTATGCCTTGTTTCATGCTCATTCTGTATTTGGTGCATGTGTTTTATTGATTGGGGGTCTCTTTGTTTGTGTGTACTCTGTGTGTGGGTGGAAGGATGTATGGTTGGGAGGTTCAGCTGCAGAAGGTCTCACAGCAGGACAGAAAGAGAGGGAGTGTGCAGAGAGGACAATTGGCGATCAATTAAGAAATAAGCATAATTTTCTACCAATGTTTTTTCTCTGGAAACAGTACCTACTCATGACTTTGCTCTTTTATTACTTCAATTTGCAGACTCACTTGGCTCTGGATGAACAGAAGCATAGTGATGAGATGTTTCAAATAAAACAGAACTCATTGGCCCCCATAGAGCAGACCAGACTGTAACCAAGCTCTGGCTCCTGTCGCCCTGCAAGGTCAAACCGGCGACTCCACTGCCAACCCCAGGCTGTGTGGTGCCTCTCTTTCTCTCTCTATCTATCTCTCGCTCTCTCTCTCACTCTCTCTCCCTCTCTCCCCCTCTCCCCACACCCACGCTCTCTCTATCCCCCTCTATCGCTCCCACCTCTCTCCTCCCCCTCCCTCGTCCTATCAGCTGTGGCGCCACCAGCCAGGGGAGATGGAAGAGGATACATGGCTGATCAGCCAGCCAGTCAGTCAAGAGGAAGTGATTAGGCCTGTCCCTTCCTCACACTACATAAATTAGCGTCATTAGGTGTGCTGGCCCTGGGCAGGGGGGCCTGGGGGGAGACTCTGCTATCCTCACTTCCTCTACTAAAAGCCAGCCTTCCTGTCCCTCCATCCCTGGGTCACTAAGTCACCGCATGTTAAGGCATCAACACAGGGAGCCTTCTGTGATAACAGAGATAACTCATTATTAGGACAAAAAATAATTACACAGTGCTTAAACATGACCATTTTTGTTCTCCTTGCCTTTCATTATATGTCAGTCCCTCAGTACCGTGTGTCTCGCTTAAAATCGATCTTTATTTTTGTCTGTCTCAGTCTTTCATCCATACACCTACCCCATCCGTCCCTGTGTTGGGTAAGTGTACCGTCTCTTTGTCTCTAAGATCCGTGTGTCTCCTGTGTAACAGTCTGACAGTACTGCTCCCATCCTGTCAGACCGAGGCACTCTCTCTCAGTCACGGTGTAGGAGCACCCGCCCTCTCTCACTGAGCCGCCCACCTGCCACTTCACTGGCTCTCAACAAAGACCTTTAAAAGTCAACTGTTGGAAGAGGCATCACACTTAACTTACAATGCTGTTCTTTTGGAATTCTAGACATAGTGGTGAATCATGCAATTCACACAGCCTACAGTGCAACATGTCCAGTGCAACACATCTGTTGACTGCATACATTGACTGCATACTCATTTCCATAGGCTGCAATATCTGATTCGAAAGCAAACGTTTCCTCAGCAGGAGTTTCAGTGAACATGGAATAATCATGATTCTTCATGTCTGGAAAGAGGCTTTATAGAAGTACATTACAGTAAATGCAGTTCTTATGAGATATAATTGAGACAACAACATTTTACTGTCAATTTATTTCAGATTTTTCTGTTTGTATTGAATGACCCATATCAGTAACAGGCATTCATTTACAGTACCCTATGAGGTCTCCCTGGCAACAGACTAGATCTTTCCATCAGACTGCCACGATGGGAATATACCTACCCGTATGTTTTGTGTGTTTATGTTGCATATTGTGTATATACAATAGAAAAAGTGTTCCATTGAGGTAAAGCAGCATCAGTATTGAGTGTGACAGTTGAGCGTTTGACAGTTTGTTTACTGTATTTCAGTTCGACCCACGGTCAAGTACACAGTGTTTGTATAACACACACACAGTTTCCATGTCATTCTGCTTCACATGCAGGTCCTCTGTGCTAAAGGAGGGAGTGCTTGAACTCAGTGCAGTCCTTTTACTGCAGTTGTTTTGTATTGAAGATATGCTATGCTCTTTACATTTTCTCAACAGTACCTTGGGAAACGTCAGGTTAATGAAATCCTGAGACATGAAATCACACCTTAATAACACGATTGTGTCAGTGACACTGTCTTCCCTGTTTCTGTCTCACACCCTCTCTCGCTCGCTCTCTCGCTCTCCCTCTCTCTCCCCTCCTCAGCTCTTTTGCTATGTCTAAGGCAGCCGTGAGGAAGCTGCACTGGCACTCCAAGGTCCAGGAGAGCTTCATCCCCCTGGTTGGTTCCTCTGGGGAACTGGGGGTGGCCGTGGGTGGCGGAGCTGACTATGGAGAGTTCCCATTCGTCACCGCAGCCCCCGGGGGCGGGTTCACAGTGGGCGACATCATCCTAGAGATTGGGGGTACCCCTGTGTTAGGGATGACACTAGGAGATGTACGGGGGGTCCTTAACTCCTGCCTCCATCCCATCCGCATCAAGACGGTCTCACCAGGTACTGTATGGTTCGGTATGGTAACTTACTGGTCTGGGGACACATTGTGAATGCTGCTGCTTCATCCGTCAATCTCTTAAATCGTTGTCAACCCCAACTTCTCCTTCACATGATAACACTATGTGAATAGTCACACTGCCTCCCTTAGGCAACTCATAGAATAACACGCATCCCAAGTGGTTATCCAAACATAGCTCAATAATCACTGATACTGGGAAAAACAAACTTGACACAACTGTAAGTCTCAGTCAAACCACCAGAGTTTGCTGGCCCAAAGTACTTAGCACCTCTGAACGTAATTTGTGAACCGAGTGTGCACTGATTTTACACGTAGAATCGCATGAAAAATGTCAGCAGTCAGACGTCTACTGCAGGCGGTCCCTAAAACACAGTGTGTGGAGAGAGGGAAGTGTTCAAATTCCCGATAACACATGTGACAAGGAGTCCAGAAAGGGCTGTGCCGATGTGACGATACAGTTGTCTATCACCCTGGAGGGGCCTTGGAATTTATAGAGGGGGGTGGGGTGACGGATGTCTTTGTTAGGTCTGAACGGAGCAATATGTCAGCACTATGTCACCTGACCGTGGCTCCCCATGGCCTTGCTGGGGTAGATTGATGGCTGAATCGCCAGCAGGACTGTAAATGGGGCCCTTTAATCCTGGTCCCTCTGCCGCTGGTACATCCATTATCATTCTGTGAGCCAGGCGGTCAGGCGAACCTCCCTACCTGGCTATTCCGACTGCATGTACTTTGAACAGAGATGGATGGGCTGAGCTGTAATGTGCTGCTGTATGTGCTGCTGTACTGCCTGTGCTGTAGGCCTACACCTCCTCATTTCTCCCCCTCATGCTCCTCCTCTTCCTCCCCTTCCTCCACCTTCTACACATCCTCCTTCTGCCTCCTCCTCCACCTTCTCCTCCACAGTCCAGGCCGTCAGGAACACCATAGTGTTTTCAGGCTTTACACCACTAATGATCTGATATGAGACTAAGTAAGTGTGGCAAATGATCCCTTCATTATATCTGTGTGACACACAAGGATTAAAGGGCTTGTACCAACCCTGTCCATGTTTTGACAGACAAACACTATCATTCCTGTCTATGATGACCTTGAAAGCTGATGTGTAGGACAACACCTTACTTAATTGTGATGTGCCGTGTTGTGGTGAAGCAGTGTTCATGGATGTACATCCTATGTGCTTTTGTCTAGTACATTCTGTTGTTTCTGTGAAAACAACATAGCTCTGTGAAAGCAAGCACTCCAGTTCATTTTACTTACAGTATATATGACAACATTAGTCTGATGTATTTTTTATATTCATAAAGCACAATGCTGGACAGCTGTTTCACAATGCCAACAAAAGCCTCTCATTATTTCTCACAGGAAGCTGCAGGCCCGGGTCTTGCGCGTCATACTGACCATATGTGGCGGATCATGTGTAGGAGACTACCTGTGCTATTACATTTTTATTACAGAGACGTTTTAATAGCAGCACAGCGGATTCAATCTGCACTCACATCTGGGCCCAGCATAGAGTACAGGCCACTTTACCAGAGACAGAGGGTTGGGAAGCAGTAGCAGCAGGGGCAGGGAAGGAGTGGACGTGGTGGTCGTCTGTCAGTGTGACGAGCAGGGAGATGCTCTCAGGCCATCCATAACACCAAGTGACTTGTCATCAGAGGCCGTAAAGCACTTGAGATTAAACGAATAGATCAGAGAGTGAAATAAGTGCCTGGGCCAACAGCCCAGCCTGCTGTGTGACAGCACCACACCGCCTCTGTGTTATTAGGCTATGCATGAGAGGCCGGGAAATAATATATTATGTACTCGGGATGACTGATAAGGTGTTAAGAAGGAGATGTAGTGTTTATTAGAGAGGGAGGGATTGGGAAGGAGGGGGTTGGAATGATATAGGGGTAAATCAAAGCTACTGTAGCAATACAGTCTGGGGAATGTTGGCTTGGGCTGTCACTCTCCTTTTGACAGGGTATACAAATATTTACACAATTCGTCAGTTTTTGACAGTTGCGCTGTTTTAGCAAGTTCTCTCTGTCTGTCGCCGTCTCCCTCTCTCTCTCTCTCCCTGTCTCTGCCTCTCAGGCTCTGCCTTGTGTAAGGACCTCAGGCTGTATCTGAGTAAGTGCTTCACTCCAGGTTCCATGGACAGCCAGCTTCAGCAGGTCATCCGGGAGAACCTCTACCTCCGAGCAGTGCCATGTAAGTCCCATGACGCTGTGCCCAATACCTCTCCCTCTAACTGTGCCCGTTACTGACCCCTGTTGCTGTAACTTGTAAGTCCCCTTGAAGTCCTTTGCAGCTATGCCCTCTAAATCCGTTGGGACGCTATAATTGTGAGTCCCCCTTAGCTGCACCTCTGTATCTGTTCCAGAGGCTGTAACATGTGAGTCCATTATAGGTTAGTAAGTACTTTTTAATAATAGAAATAGGAATTAGTGTCTCTATGCTCATTACATATCTGGACATCACATCTCAACATTTAAACACGTTAACAAGTTCCTTATCTAATACATTCATTTAGATTTAGAGTAGACCTACATGGCTGGCACTATGAAAACAGTGTTAATTGGTGTGCAATCACAATCAGAGCCGGGAAAGCTGTTTTTGCCACCTCCGTGTGTAAATATATGCACATAGACATGTGTTGAGTGGATTTAAAAAGTGATTTGTCAACCCTGGCTTCATCAGTCAAACATTCAATTACAAGTCAAGTTTAGGTGAGAGAAAGCACCTAGAGGAATATTCCCTAGGACATTTCCATGGCAACTATCTGTATTGTTACACTGTTAACTTTATCCAGTGTGGCAGTTAATCCCCCGGCTTGTATCGGTAGCTTTTTCTGTCTTCATTTTATGCTATTTCACAGGTTCATGTCTGTTATCTCTTTCTTGTTTGTTTACATATTAATTTTCTCTTTATTTTGTATGTGTTTTCATCTATTTATATAGTTAACATCAATTACTTTGTTCAATGATAATGATTTTAAAGTTGTCTAAAACATTTGAAGCAAAGACTTCTGGGTATATAGAGCATCGGTTGCTCTCTCAATCCTCTCTCTAAGGGCCAGAGTGATGTCACAGTGAGAGTGGACTGGAGAGGACTATGGTGTGGATTTCTGTCAAGCTCTTATTTTGGTGTCATATCACTGACTGGTGTAATATCTGTCTGATAGGTTTGGCTTGTGTCATGTTGTCTCTCTTAAACTGTCATTAGTCTGCCTGGCGGGCTGGCCACAGACCACTCTGGCCGGCCATAGCCTGGCCAGCCCACGGCGATGGGGAGTTTGGCGCTAATCTCTTGTTTAGCCAGGAAGTAGGTCATGTGGAACAGTCTGCCAGACCAGTCAGCCTCTCCACCACGTCTCTCACACACACACACGCGCAGGTTAAAACTCCCAAGAATTCGCAAGAAAACAGCAAGACATGCTGTGTCTTTGAGCTTTGAACATTGAGACATACAGGACATTCACATAAAAGAGGCAAACACATTCTCCAAGCCAAAGTCCTTTTACATAACAATTCCATTTATCCAGCTTGTAATTAGATGGGGGTGGAGGTGATGGATCAGTCTGATCTTTAGTCTGTAGCATCTGTACTATAAATATGTCCAGCATTTATGGATTATGGATTAGAGAGCCTTGTGTACAGCCGCCCTGGCGCTGCTAGACCCGGGTGGAGATAGACTTGTGACACAACTTCCTGCCTGGCTCTCTAAGTTGGAGTGACAGCGAGGCGGCACGCTCATCCCCTGGCTGTGTAATCCTCTGATCTGCAGGAGATGGATGACACAGTAAGATGCTGCTGCTCTCCCGCTCCCTTCTATACCAACATAGACAAACACTGTAACAATGTTGAAATCCTAGTTTAGCCCACTTGCAAAAACACGAGCAAGTCAGCTCAAATGACACTTGTATTACTTCATGATATACATCTATGCTCCTCCTAATATTCCAGGACACAAACAACCTATTGGGGGAATGAAATGTGTTATTTATACAAATGTAAAAGCATTGAGGTAAATGAAGCTAGTTACCAACTGTAGATCACAGACGGGGTGAATGGTGTATCAATGGAGTCATTCTGAAAGCCTCTTATGTACTTTGCTAGGCCTGCTTTACTGTCTCAGATCAATATGTTTTTAAGATGAGGTGGCAAACCATGGCTTAGCTGGCAGTTAGCAGTGGATGATAAGTTGCGTCCTATTATATTCATGTTTTTTGGATGTATTGCCTTTTTAAATAAGTGGTTCATGTTTATAATATTTTATTTTGAAATATATGCAAAAGAAAAATGTGAATTGCTATTTGAACAAAGTCAGTGTGTGGATATCCTCACTGTATTTGTCTTTTGTTCTTAGAAGACCTGAGAAATAATGGATGTGCATTTTGCTTTGAAAGTATCTCAGTCCCCTCGCTATTTAAAACATACTGTGTACTCTACTCTGCATTATGTTGCCCCTGGCAAGAAATATGTTTACACACAGTGACTCTTCATAAGAGCATGACATGAAAAAATATAACGCTAAACAGAATTAAGTAAATGCAAGTCATTTATCAATAATTTAGAGGTAGAATTGAATTAAAAGCAGATGTGCGTTCGTGCCTCGGGGGAGGGCGGGCAGTAGACAGCTACCTAATGTCTCTGTGGGTTGTTGTGGTGCATCCAGTCATTAGACAGAGACACAACATTATCATAATTAATTTGGGAACTACATACCACATACTCTCTTCTGGGAACTATTTGTACATATGTCTAGTTGCATCAAACTGTATGTGTCTCTCCTATCTGCCCTTTACTTTGCATAGGATGAGTCAATTTCAGGAAAGACACAAGGACAGCTGAATTCTTTACCATCCCCAGTAAAGAATGGAGTGATCTCCATGAATTCTAAATTACTAACATATAAAAACTGTTGTATTATTTACATTATTTTCCATTTAGTATATGTTGGCCTGTGGTGATGTTGGCCTGTGGTGATGTTGGCCTGTGGTGATGTTGGCCTGTAGTGATGTTGGCCAGTAGTGATGTTGGCCTGTAGTGATGTTGGCCTGTAGTGATGTTGGCCTGTAGTGATGTTGGCCAGTAGTGATGTTGGCCTGTAGTGATGTTGGCCAGTAGTGATGTTGGCCAGTAGTGATGTTGGCCAGTGGTGATGTTGGCCTGTGGTGATGTTGGCCTGTGGTGATGTTGGCCTGTAGTGATGTTGGCCTGTAGTGATGTTGGCCTGTGGTGATGTTGGCCTGTGGTGATGTTGGCCTGTGGTGATGTTGGCCTGTAGTGATGTTGGCCAGTAGTGATGTTGGCCTGTAGTGATGTTGGCCAGTAGTGATGTTGGCCTGTAGTGATGTTGGCCAGTAGTGATGTTGGCCTGTAGTGATGTTGGCCTGTAGTGATGTTGGCCTTTAGTGATGTTGGCCTGTAGTGATGTTGGCCTGTAGTGATGTTGGCCAGTAGTGATGTTGGCCTGTAGTGATGTTGGCCTGTAGTGATGTTGGCCTGTGATGATGCTGGCCAGTAGTGATGTTGGCCTGTAGTGATGTTGGCCTGTGGTGATGTTGGCAAGTAGGGATGTTGGCCTATGGTGGTGTTGGCCTGTGGTGGTGTTGGCCTGTGGTGGTGTTGGCCTGTAGTGATGTTGGCATGTGGTGATGTTGGCAAGTAGTGATGTTGGCCTGTGGTGATGTTGGCCTGTGGTGATGTTGGCCTGTAGTGATGTTGGCCTGTAGGGATGTTGGCTAGTCAGTTTTGCCCACTGTGGGTTTGATCATGACAAGTTCTGACTCCTGTTCTGTCTTTGACTGACAGATGTGTCTTGGTGTTGATGAGAAGCTCTGCTTAATTACCCCTCTACTCCCAAAACTCCTCCTATCGCTCTCACTCTTTCTCCCTCTCCCTCCCTCTCTCCCCTGGCCCATGGTATCAGTGGGGGGCCTGAGGGGAGACGCATGGAGGAATATGTCAATAATCACAGCTATCTCCTGCTGACATGTCATATATATCTCAGAGGGCATTGGTAATGAGTCCTCATCTTCTGTTGCTAATTGGGACGTATTACCTCGCTCTAACAGGGTATAAAGAGGAGAGGCAGGCAGTGTTGTATGTCTGTGTGTCATTGTCATTATCATTGTAGTGTGGAGTGCTGTGCCTTCCCTGATGGTGAGACAGCAGTGCATTAATCATATGTTTTATGGAGTAACTGGGTTTGACTCCCTCCTACTGGCCCCACTCTGCCATGATACAGTATGTGCTCCTCCAGGAGGAGGAGAAGGACAGGAATTTGACCTTAGCTTGTTGTTTGGAAGGGATTCATTTAAGACTGAGGCCTGATTAGGTTTTTTTTGGAAGGTTTACAAGCTAGTTTCACCCATGCTGACATGTAACAAGTAAGCAATTGATTTAACCCCTTACACTCGTGGTAATTGGCATATATGGATGGGGATAAATTGAAATGTTTCTTACAGAAGAAATATGGAAAGCATATGCATAACTATGGTAGCTATTAAACCCAGGGTATAACGCCATGTCATCTTGTAACTCTACATCTAACATAGTGATCATAAATGTTGACACTGTATATTACATGAGTTTTATGATATGGAAATGTGAAGTGCACATTTTGACTCACGGGTGTTTGGCTTGCTTGTATGACATCAAAGCAGTATTTATTATAATCCTCAACGTCTCATTTTACGAGTCCTCTTAATTTACAGCCTTTCCCTCAGATTTGTTTTTTTTATACTAAAGTTAGCCCAATTAGCGGGATCAATTTCTTGTCATGTGCGGTGCTCAAGTTCAGAAAGTCTGTCAGTCAAAACCCATACAGAGCTGTGAAGCGCAGAGCCTGAGCTCTGAGGTCATGTATAGCATGTTACTGTACGGCCACTGTGTTCCAATGTAGGCGCTTATCATTGTCCAAATCTGCAATTTTCAACCCGTATCCTGGTACAAGTGTAAAAGGCTACTAATCAACCTACAGATATTGGATCTTAATTTGACCAGTTTTGTTGCAGCAATATAATTTTTTGCTGCAACAAGTTTAGTCCATTCACACTTTTCTGCTGATGTAATGGCGCTTGATCAGTGGTTAGGCTATTAGCTGGCCGAAATTAGGCTACATGAAAAGTGCAGTACTGTTAATATAGCCGTGTGTTATTGCGGGTTTTCACTGAATTTCTGTTAATCCTGTGGTGCAGGAAAATTCTCAGCAACAACAGAGTGATCAAATTATGATCTGACATGTGTATCTTCCTTTCATCTCTAAGAAAGAATATGAAGTGCTGTAGACATACAGTGCCTTCAGAAAGAATTCACATCCCTTGACTTTTTCCACATTTTGTTGTGGAATTTTTTTACCATTTTTCTCTCTCACCTGTCTACACACAATAACCCACATTGACAAGTGAAAACATGTTTTTAGACATTTTTGCACATTTTATTGAAAATGAAAATTCTTCAAGCTCTGTCAGGTTGGTTGTTGATCATCGTCAGCCATTTTAAAGGCTTTCCATAGATTTTCAAGCCAATTTAAGTCAAAACTGTAACTAAGCCACTGAGGAACATTCAATGTTGTTTTGTTAAGCAACTCCAGTGTATATTTGGCCTTGTGTTTTAGGTTATTGTCCTGCTGAAAGGTGAATTTGTCTCCCAGTGTCTGTTGGAAAGCAGACAAGCAGGTTTTCCTCTAGGATTTTGCCTGTGCTTAACTCTATTACGTTTATTTTTATCCCTAAAAAAACGAAATTGCAGGTGACAAACATACCCATAACATGATGCAGCCACCACCATGCTTGAAAATATGAAGAGTTGTACTCTGTGATGTGTTGTGTTGGATATGCCCCAGACATAACACTTTGTATTCAGGACATAAAGTTAATTTGCCACATTTTTTGCAGTTTTACTTTAGTGCCTTATTTGCAAACAGGATGCATGTTTTGGAATAGTTTATTCTGTGCATGCTTCCTTCTTTACACTGTCAATTAGGTTAGTATTGTTGAGTAACTCCAATGTTGTTGATCCATTCTCAGTTTTCTCCTATTACAGCCATTCAACTCTGTAACTGGTAAAGGCACCATTGGCCTCATGGTGAAATCCCTGAGTGGTCCTCTTCCTCTCCGGGAACTGAGTTAGGAAGGACACCTGTATTTTTTATCTTTGTAGTGACTAGGTGTATTGATACACCATCCAAAGTGTAATTAATAACTTCATCATGCTCAAAGGGATATTCAATATCGACTGAGCTTACAGATAATTGTATGTGTGGCGTACAGATATGAGGTAGTTGTTCAAAAATCATGTTAAACACTATTATTGCACACAGAATGAGTCCTTGCAATGTATTATGTGACTGTACATATCCTAATTGCACATGCTATATACAGTATCAGTTTCAATACTTTTTGTTTCATTTCATGAGGGGTATGCTAATGCATTAAGTTCTAACAGTGAACTGTGGAGACAGATTGGGATGTGTAACTCTCTCTTGACTCACTCTCCAGGCACGACCAGACTGCCCCATGCTGGGGAGATCTCAGGTGTGGACTACAACTTTGTCTCCATAGAAGAGTTCTTCTCTTTGGAGGAGTCAGGAGCTCTTCTGGAGAGCGGCAAGTTCAAAGGTGAGGAGAGGAGAGGTATTTACTCGCTAAGTCATCTCCCTCTGACTTCAACTGCATTTCATTTCATAGACATTCTTTCATGATCAACACACTGTAGGTAGCATATTGTATATTGCAGATAGAGCATGCTAGTCTATCTATAGGGGTAGAGGGTTAACCCACAAACCAGTCCACACAGTCCCTTACCAGGCAGGCACATGGCTGGTGAATATCATTAATATAATGGGATATAAGAACAATTTCTCAGAGGAAGCCTTATTACTTCCATGTAGTTAATGACACCAGGTCTTGAACAGGTCTCAGTTGCTCCAACCTGCACAACCCACCCCAGTCAGGGGAGGGTTAAAGTTGGACTGCTTCCTCTGATTAAAAAAGCAACCCCGGATTAGCATGCATAATTCATATGAGTTTAATGGGCACAATAAATGCCATCTTCACTTTGCCTCACATGTGACATTGACGGCGGTACGGCTCCTGCAAAGCAATCCGGAGAATCAGCGAGTCTGCAGTACAGTTACACTATGGTTGGATAACCTTGACGAGTACATCAGCAACCTAATGTTTCTCTGTACTGGAGCTGGAGGAATAGATTTAAGTCATTTGATTTGTACTGCAGCTGCCACAACAGAAGGATATAATTGAAAAAGTATACTGTACTGTACTGATCCCTAGGTTGGATGGTAAATCTATGTGATGTATGCATTGCACTGGAACACTACCATCATAATATTTAGGATTGACTGTATTTTCTATATTTCATATAATGATAGCCATTTCAACTGTGTGTTTGGGATCTCCATCTCTAGATTAAATCGCTTTACCTCTTGTCCTTTTTATCCTTTTCACAATATTATTTGTTTTATTTGTTTATGTATTTTTATTCTTGCCACCAAAGACCAAAAGCCAAAAGTACCAATATGCTTCTAACAATGCAAATATATCATATTACCTCACTTTATACGTCACTCTCTCTCCCATCCTGTTTTCTCCCAGGGAACTACTACGGCACCCCCCGGCCAGTACACATTGGTCCAGAGAGTCCTCCCATCACCTACCAGGAACACCGCAACCTGCTCCGGAACTTCCGAACACGCAGCAAGTCGCTTAGCAACCTGGAGAAAGCAGCCGAGGAGGGGGAGAACAGCGAGGAAGATTCTGGCCTGTCAGGCAGGTTTACCAAAGACAGACTGTCCTGTAAGACTATATGGGTGACCAATCTACTACAGTCATATAGTAATAAGTAGTAGTTGTATTAGTAGTAATTATAATAGTAGTAGTGACAGTTGTGGCAGTAAATCATGTTTAATTCAAAACCTTTTTGTGATTTTAAGTTGCCAAAGTGTGTGATTTGTTTTCCTCCATTTTATTTAGCTAAGTATGGTGGCCAACAGCTACTGTAAACTGTATAGACCACCTTGTCCCTCTGTACCTCTGAGTTTTTGATGGCCAAATTAATCAATGATGGGCATGATTAGTATGCTCCTAGCTCTTTGTGAGGCTGTGGCTGCATCGATCGCTGGACCTGCTCCAGAGGAGGGTCTAGCTAACCGCGGGCAGGCTAGGCTGTGTGGCAGGCAGGGAACAGGCAGAGAGCAGGGAGTTGTCCATGGTCCTGACCTGTGCTGCTGAGTCATCTATCGCCAGGTCGGGTGGTGCTGAACAGAGCGCTTGCTGGGCTGGCTCTGACTGCAGCTCTGGGTGTGCAGCAGGCCACATCCTCCCACGCCTAGCACATTCTAAAGGACAGGAGGGTCGGGAAAAGCTGTTTACATATAGTTTTCAAGTTGTATTAGTCGTATGTACGGGATACGCATGGTATACATCGTCCAACTAAATGCTTATATGCAAGTTCCTTCTCGACAATGCAACAACAATAACAAATAGTAAAAAATAAGAATATGAACATAAAGTAAATGACAGTAGAATAGAATAAACGTTTGAGCATAATTATAATACTGGAAGGCACAATTTATAGTACAATATTTACACGTGTTTTGGGGAAGAGGGGCGTGGGAGGTAGTGTATAAACTGAGCAGTACAATAAGATTCTGATAGCAGCAGTTGTGACGTGTGTGTAGAATGAATGCATATATGTGTTTGTGTGTGTATGTCTCCGTGGGTGTGTGCATGAGTTAGTGCATCTGTGCTAAGGTGAAGAGAATCAGAGCATGTGGTCAGTCCAGTTCAAGTGTTCAGCAGTCTGATGGCTTGTAGATAGAAACTGTCTCTGAGCCTGTTGGTATCAGATCTCATGTTCCGATACCGCCTGCCCAACGGTAAGGGAGAGAACAGCTAATGTGTGGGGTCCTTCATGATGCTGTGTGCCTTCCTCAGGAACTGTTTTAAGTAGATGTCTTGGATGGGTGGGAGCATGGTCCCAGTCATGTTCTGGGCCATCTTCACCACGTGCTGGAGGGCCTTGCTGCCATGGACGGAGCAATTCCCGTACCTGGCCATGATGCAACCGGTCAGATCGCTCTCGATGGTGCAACGGTAGTATTTGGAGAGGACCCGGGGCGGCATGCTGAATTTGAACAGGGAGTACAGCAGAGGACTGAGGACACACTCCTGGGGGGCCCCCTGTGTTAAGAACCAGTTTGGAGAAGGTGTTGTTCCCAATCCTCACAGCCTGTGGTCTGCCCGTCAGGAAGTCCAGTTGCAGTGGGGGGTGACCAGACCCAGGGCTCTGAGCTTGGTGTCGAGCTTGGAGGGAACCATAGTGTTACTGAACTGTAGTCAATGAACAGCAGTGCATGCCTTGCCTTTTGCGATTTTTGAAACACTTAACTCAATGTATCTGGATCTGTAAATGTGAATTTAAAGCTGTAAACTACATTCAGTGTAGCCAATGTCCATGATTTCAGAGAGTAAGTTATTCAATGGTTCTATTTTCACTGAGTGTAGGCTATCTGAGAACTTCTATAGTAAGATGTGTCAAACACAAGTTTTCAGTGACATCATTTTCACTGTCCTCTTTATTGACGCTCCAGGTGGATTAGTGGGTATCAGCAATGCACATCCCGTCTCCTTGTCCAGAGGGTCCATTGGAGGGGATGGCAGTGCCATGGAAAACGGCCATGGGAGCACCAGTGCCAGGGTGCGAGCAGTGATGCCTAAAAACTGGGAGGTAGCCTACAGCAACTCAGGAGAGCCTTTCTACATAGAGTGAGTGACTATTCTATTCTATTCTATTCTATATGGATAGATGCTCTCTTTGACTGGTCCGGGATCAGTTTCCTCTAAATTTTGAATGTGTTGACTTGTAAATACTGTTATATAGCATTACCATGGTGATTGATTGATGACTTTGAGGTGGCCTGTCTGCCACTCTCTTTCAGCCATAACTCCAAGATGACCAGCTGGCAGGATCCTCGTGCACAGAGCAACAGAGAGACAACGCTTGACAAAAATACATGTGAGCTCTCTCCCATGGAAATACTGCTGTAGCGTTTAACTCAGGGTTTCCCAAACTCGGTCCTCAGGACCCCAATGTGTGCACCTTTTGGTTTTTGCTTTGATGATTTGAATCAGCTGTGTAGTGTTAGGGCAAAAACCAACATGTGCACACCTTGGGGTCCCAAAGACCGAGTTTGAGAAACGATGGTTTAACCGTTGCACTGCCTAATAATGCTGTCTGTACATTAATTAGACTAGGATCATAGGACCATAGGCACAGTGAGCCTGTTAATAGAGTCAAATGAAATGAAATAAGCTTTTAGTAGAATTTAGATACTGTGTAGTGATTAAGCCCTAACCCGATAACAGCAAGCCAGAACCTGGAACTAATGGCAGGGAGCCATTTTGCTAGCTGCTATGTCTGACAGAGGCCATGTGTTGGGCATGACACTGACAACCTACTATCATAATTATGTTATGTGATTCACAGATAACACAATAATACGTCAACGTTTGACCATTATAGCTGATTATAGCAGTGAGAAATCCCATCTGCCATAATATCACGAGTAAAGCTGGTCTGAATCTGTTGAGTGGATTGCAGTTTACTGTTGTAACCAGCAGGGGGCGATACATATCAGCCAGAGAGTTTGTTTCCTTTCAAGGAGCTTGAATCTTCTCTGTGGGACATTATGACAGGACAGAAAAAACACTTTGCCTGCATGTCTATTTATTTCTAAACGTTTTGCACTAAGTGCCATCTGGCCATGAATTTTCAGTGTTGTGCATCTCTCAACTCAGCTCTAAGTGGCACATTCTAAGCAGTTTACACATTCACACACACAGAGTGCAACCTCTCTCTGTCTCTCTCTCTCTGTTGTTCTCTCAACCTCTTCATAGTGACCTTTATTTCCTCTTTACCTTCCAATTGCACAAAACCTCTCTGTCTTTATCCCTCCCTGTTGTAAGCCTCTCTCTCTGTGTTTCTTTGCCCTTCTCGCTCTTTTCTATATCTTTTCCCCCTCTCTTTCCATCCCTCCATCGCTCTTTCTCAGTACCAGGGTTCACAGACGAGCCAGGGGAGCTGAGGGGTTTCTCTATCCACACACGCTTCTCTAAAGGTCCCAGGGGGTTTGGTTTCAACATCGTGGGGGGCAGCAGAGCCAGGGAGTTCCTCCAGGTCTACAGTGTCACGCCAGGGGGACCTGGAGCTCTCAACACAGGTAGGAGAGGAGGAAGAAGGGAGCGGAGGGACAGGACAATATACAGAGATGATTGTCATTTATGCAAAGTTGTAAAGTTGTGAATGGATTGAGAATGTGATTTGAAACAGCAAAAATGCATTTAAAACTTTCTTTGATAGTAGAAAACAGACTTTTCTAGAGATATGTTAGATTCCGCTTCCCTACGGTATCATAACTGGGCCAATGTTGATATCATGTTCCTCGTAAATGCCCTCCCAGGCCCAACTAATACTGTGCCCGTGCCCAGTCATGTGAAATCCATAGATTAGGGCCTAATGCATTTATTTCCTTATATGAATTGTAACTCGGTAAAATTTTATAAACATTTCGCTACACTCGCAGTAACATCCGCTAACCATGTGTATGTGACCAATATCATTTGATTTGATTTGAAATCTTAGAAATAGTTTTTGTTCTGCATGTATACGTTTCTCTCTCCCTCCTCTCCCTCAATCTCTCTTTCTGTCATTCTCTCTCCCTCCTCTCCCTCAAGCTCTCTTTCTGTCATTCTCTCTCCTGACTGGAGATGGATTATAGTAGTGGGATTTTTCTGTGATCTCTCACAGAGAGTACATCTCAATCAATCCCTAATCCTAATGGTTTGCATGCCATAATCTATCATCCAATGCATCAACACACGTACAGTACCAGTCAAAAGTTTAGACACTACTCATTCCAGGGTTTTTCTTTATTTTACTGTTTTCTACATTGTAGAATAATAGTGAAGACATCAAAACCATGAAGTAACACATCATGTAGCAACCAAAAATAGATTTTAGATTTTAGATTCTTCAAAGTAGCCAACCTTTGATTTGATGACAGCTTTGCACACTCTTGGCATTCTGTCAACCAGTAGTATTATGTAGTGTTATGTTGTATTATTTATATTATATGATGTATTTTATTTGTCTTTTTGTTTCCTGTTTGGAGCCCAGGAAGCAAGACAGCGGCTAATTGGGGATCCCAATAAAATATGAAATACTACTACACACACCCAAAAACACATGTACACAACAGTATACGAAGATAGTATACCATTTATGAACTACAGTACATTGTTGTGTCCCTTCAAATTATTTGCAAAGTACAGTACAGAGTGTAGGTTTGAAATGTATACTAATGCAATGGTATAACTTCACCAGACCTCCCTCTCAACCTCTCCTATCTGTCCATACAGCAGATATCCTGGTTTACATCAATGGCGTCTGTGTCCTGGGAACGTCCCACAAAGAAGTGGTAGAGATGCTGAAGGCAGTTCCTGTGGGCCACAGTGTGGACATGGTCCTCCGAAGGGGATACCCCATGCTCTACAACCCCGACGGCTGCCCCAAGCAGCCCCATCCTGGGTTCACCGACATCTGTGACCCCTTCCTCCCACCCACCACCACCCAGCCCCAGCCCTCACACCAGCGCCTCCCCCTCCTCCGCCCATCCACAGCCCCAACCCAGACCCAGTATCATAATCTCAACGGGGTCCTTTCTCACCACCATGGCGTGGGTTATATGGGTCCAGGAGTGAGGCCAGGACTAGATGCCAATGGGAATGCCACCTCCACAACTACCCAATCACCATCCTCTTACAGACACTCCAGCGGTCATCTTTCTCACTCCGCTGACCCACCATCGTACAGACGATCCAGTCGCTACCTATCTGACTCCACCTCCCCTACACCACCCTCATACAGACAATCCAGTGGTAGCATCACTCCCACCACCCCCCCGGTCCGCCCGCCCCGCTCACTGAGGGGCCTCGCCCGCCTGCAGGCCTCTGACAACTGCCAGAGTGACAGCGAAGTGGTCTCAGCCATCGGCTCACACAGGTATGGTAGAACACGCAGACACACACACACACACACACACACACTGATATATACACACACACACACAAACAATGTCATTTAGAGGTCATTTACTCTCATGGAGAACCCTGACTATCTTTCTTTCTCTTTTCATTCTCTGCAGGGCATTCATGATCCGTAACCACAACAATAACTCCCTCTCTACCCCCCCTCAGCCCCTGCGTTACAGAACCTCTAAGAGTGACCTGTCTGAGAGCGCCCTGTCCACCTCCTCCACTCTCCCTGTGTCCAGACTTCCCATGCCCAAGTCAGAGACACCCCGTCTCTCGTCCTCCCCTGGCGGAGGGGCGTACTCCCGCCTCATCAGGCCCCAGGCCTCCCTGCTGAGACCCCCTCCCACCCCTGACAGCCCCCACCTCAGCTTCAATGGCTTCCATGGCTATACCAGCGGCAGCGGCAGCCCCATAAGCATCTCGTCTCCCGGGGCGATGAGCCTGGGCAGTGGCTTTGGGGTGGGAGGTGGGGTTGGAGGTGGAGGGGAGCTGGTGCCAGTGGCCCTGGCTCAGTGTGAGGGTGGAGGGGGAATGGGTTTCAGTGTGACGGCCGGGGGACAGGGGGGCAGGCTGGCCCTTGTCAAGAGGGTCTGGGACAGGAGGCAGTGCTCCTCCCTACAGCCAGGGGATGCCATCATGAAGATCAACGGAGCAGACGTCCAGAGTCTCAGCTTTGCACAGGTACTGAGGAGGGAAAAGAGCAGAGAAAGAAGATAAGGAAAGAGATGGAGAATAAGTATAGGAACATTTAGATCAGATATAATAAAGTGATGCTTTTCCATCCAGGTACAACAGGTTCTCCAGGAACACACCAAACAAGGAGAAGTGGTCTTATTGGTTCACAGAAGAGGTAAGAACATGAGCTAGTTTCCTGCAAACTTGTTCTCAAGTGTTTTATTTTATTTATGACTATATTCTCAGCCCAAGTGATGAATAGAGACTCAAAACATTTCTCAAGAATTCCTTTGTCTTTAGTGATGTTATTTCTCTTCTTCAGGTTCACACCGTTCTTCCATCTCCCCCAACTCTATGCAAAGAGTCCCCTCACCACTTCTCTGCCCCCATCCTCCACCCGTGGCATCAGACAACAATCCTTCACCCCCTGCGGACGTCCTGATCCTACCCCGTCCCTCCTCCACCCCTCCTCCCCCGGCCATGGTGCGCTCCTCTCTGGTCCAGAGCACCAGTTTCCTGGAGTCAGTCCCAGTCACCCTCACCATGGAACCCAAAGACTGGCTGAACGAGGGCATGGAGGATGAGGGGGACAGGGAGGTGGTGATCCCAGGACCAGGGCAGGAGGGAGGGGGACGGAACCGTGTGCCCCGGGGGGTTGATGTGGAGCTGAGGAGGAAGCCAGGAGAGGGGTTCGGATTTGTCATCGCTTCAGAGGATGTAGAGAACAGGAAAGGTGAGAACTGATTGATTTGTAGCAGAGCACTTGCCACATTACGTCTTCTAATTGGTTGGATTGATGACTTTCACTTTTCCCAATTTCCCCCCTCTCTTGAATGGTTAGGTATTATAATGGAGTTACTGAAGAAAATAGGAAGCATACCTTTTAATACCAAATCCCTTATCGTGTCCCTTAACAAATGTCATCACCCAGTGAAAAGATGGCCTTCAGCTTGAAGAGAAAAGCTTCCCAATTGGCCATACTGTTCTGTAGGATGTTGAATATATTATGATGGCTGCATGACAGTCACTGAGTCATGATGTTGAGTCATAGGTCTCTGTCACGTAAAGACAGACCTCCCCACCCCCAGTAGTCCCTGCTCGTTATGTATTTAGTGTTTTGAACAGCACTACAGATACTATGGGGTCAGAAAACACAGTAACAGTCCAATGACAGCATGTAATGCACTACGTGTATCATCATTATGCTAAAGTTGGGGTGTTGTGCTGCTTCCTTCCGTGTGTGTGTGTGTGTGTGTGTGTGTGTGTGTGTGTGTGTGTGTGTGTGTGTGTGTGTGTGTGTGTGTGTGTGTGTGTGTGTGTGTGTGTGTGTGTGTGTGTGTGTGTGTGTGTGTGTGTGTGTGTGTGTGAGCATCCTTGTCTGTATCAAGGTGTTATATATTTGTTATAGGGTGTAATATTTTGTGTGGTGCTGCCCAAGTGTGCAAGTGCATTTGATTAATATTTGTTAGTGTGTGTGTGGGTATCGCATGTGAACTCGCTGCACCTCATGAAAATCAATGGAATCGATAGTGATATTATCCAGCGTGAAGCCCCATGCCACAGGGCTATTAGGACCTAAGCCACACAGGGTTTTATATGTGTCAGTGCTCTTATCTAAATCAGCCTGTCAGCTCCATTTGCCTCCCACAGAATAACCTTCTGATGATAACACACTGCTTTACACTCATAGTCTTAATGCTACTGTAACCCTACACAGTACATTGCATCTCTATCACATTTAGTTAAAGGCACAGAGATTCTTGAAAGTTAGATCAATCCTTGTCCAGCAGGGACATTTTTTTATATATAGTTAACCAATTTGGATTTTGTTGCGTTATTTAAGCTTACAAATTATATTTAGGGGAATTTGTTTTTGGAATTTTATCAATATTTTCGATATTATTCATTTCCACGTCGGCTCTATACCTGTAAATGCCCTTATCCGGAGCAAGGGATCCCAATTTCAAACCCTCCAAAAAAGTGTTTAAAATTCAACAACTGGCAATAATGAATATTAAATGAAAAAGGATATTTGTAGTTTCTTGCAATAGCCCTCTCTGACTTTAAAGAATATTTCTCTTAAAACTGTGATTTCTAAAAAATGTGTCTGGGGATTTGGTCAACTCAGTCAGATTTATCTAAAATCCTAAATGAATAAGGAATGAGCAGGGATAGCGACACCATAAGGACCCCTTCTTCTTGTCTTCATTACATCTATTGCAACAAGACCACTCATGGTCTGGAAAGTTCTCTACTTTTGATAGATTAAACAAACAATAAACAAACAATATTCAAATCACCATGGTGACAACCATAAACTGTCAACTCCATCTACCTGATAGATTAAGATATAATATGAATTTTGGTTCAAATATGTTTATTTTAATTAGGTTTTAGAGTCATGAAGCAACTGATGAAAAATACAATTGCTACTTTGTATACCACTTGAATGAAGAATACAAATTCAATTTTTGTCAACTCTGTCAAAATTTTGTCTAACGTCAACTCCGTCAGATTGCTGAAAGCTCTGATAGAATGGTGATGTTTTAATTGGTGATTTTCAAGTGAATCATTTTCTATATTTTACAAATGTTTATATTGAACTTTTATTTTTAGAGGCAGAAATATGTCTGTTTTAAGTATTTGTTGTCAACTCCGTCAGTGGCTTGTCAACTCCGTCAGTGGCTTGTCAACTCCGTCACTGATGGCTAACTCCCTTAAGATCATTTTTTTGTTGTCAATATTCATAAAAAATATTTGAGACACTGTTCTGCAACATATGCTTAAACTATTGACGTGTTTGGTGGGCTAGATCTGATCTAATGTTTGCTTTATAAATGTTGTTTTATGTTCTGAATGTAGAAAACATACCAAAATGCTAACAAAATTTGCCCTGGAACATTATATAGCACAATAAAATAAAACAAAAATAAGTTTGAAGATTTGTATTGCATATTTGAATAATCTATTGTGAGAATGAAACCATAAAGGCCTTTAACCCTTTGACGCGTACGAACACACGGGTGTGATCGTTTTACAGTGGTCCCTGCAGCATACGCTCAAACCAATGTGATTAGAACACTTCATTAGAATGTCTAGTTACGATTGACGCAACAGTCAGCGTTTGAGCTGGACATTTTGCACAAACACAGTCTTTACAACGTAATGTCCTCAATGTGAGCAGTTTATTTCTGGATGCATTGTTCAGACAGTCACAGAAGTAGCAACAACAACATTTGAGGGCCGCCGCCGGTTAACTTTCCTGTTGGGTAACAATCACATTTTGGAACAATGAGCGCATTCTGACATCGCGTTCAAAAAACAACTCACACTGGTGGAACCGTTAGAGATATTTGGAACTCACACCTGAAAAGGTTAAACACTTGTTGGGCAATAAATTTACAAATGAAATGCCTTTTATCTTGTCTGACGGAGTTGACATAAATCCAGTACTTTGCATTTTCTGAAAATATGAAATCATTATTAGGTTGTTCCTTTACATGGTGTGATAGCTAATACTTGGTCTATCAAAATATATATTTCAAATGTTGTTAATATTAAGAAAAATATTTGTGGGAAAAAAAGTAGATTGTCTCATCTTTCAAGAATCTCTGAGCACAATGAAGCTAGTTTGTGTAATCATTATGGCTGTGAAGGGGAAAACATCCCACCTGATTAGCTATTAGCTAGAGGGCACTAATTATATAGTGTAAAACTTCAATTAAATGGCGAGTCTCAAATAGCCACCTGTCCCTTTTAATAGCCAGGCAACAGCACACATTTCAGCAAATAAACCCCTGTTTCAAATAAACACCAGGTGTAAATTAAATGTTTACAAGGTTACCATGAATTACCATGAATTGTTTACAAGGTTTGCTGTTTGCTTTGTTCCATAAAATAATTCAGTACTGACTTGGAGAAATTATGGCAATCATCCTTTTTTATCGGCAGTAAGAAACTGCTAACAGCTGAGAACTGCTGCTAGCTAACTTGCAAGCACAACAAATCAACAACTTAGGGAGATGAGACTCCCAGAAATCAACAACTTAGGGAGTAGAGACTCCCAGAAATCAACAACTTAGGGAGATGAGACTCCCAGAAATCAACAACTTAGGGAGTAGAGACTCCCAGACATCAACAACTTAGGGAGATGAGACTCCCAGAAATCAACAACTTAGGGAGTAGAGACTCCCAGACATCAACAACTTAGGGAGTAGAGACTCCCAGACATCAACAACTTAGGGAGTAGAGACTCCCAGACATCAACAACTTAGGGAGTAGAGACTCCCAGAAATCAACAACTTAGGGAGTAGAGACTCCCAGACATCAACAACTTAGGGAGTAGAGACTCCCAGAAATCAACAACTTAGGGAGTAGAGACTCCCAGACATCAACAACTTAGGGAGTAGAGACTCCCAGAAATCAACAACTTAGGGAGTAGAGACTCCCAGAAATCAACAGCTTAGGGAGTAGAGACTCCCAGAAATCAACAGAAAATTCACAGTCAACAGCTAATTATTAGAATCAGGTGCGCTAGATGAGGATTGGAGTGAAAACCTACAGGACGGTAGCTCTCCAGGAACAGGGTTGGAGAGCCCTGGTGTAAATGATAGCACAGTATACTATCCATTCCATGTGATTAATTATCTCACTGCTCTCTCTTCTCTTTGTATTTGCCCCTCTGACCATTCAACTCAAATGCAGTTCAATTTTCTTTATGGGCAAAGCTACCATACATTAATGTTGTCGTAGCAGGATTAAGGTTGTAGGTCTTTCGTTTTCTCGCCTCGACAGGACAAAGGCTGTCTCTCGCTCCATTATCTTCTCTCTCACTGTCACGGCTGTCTAAGGGTGAGAGAGTGGACCAAGGCGCAGCGTGTGAAAAATACATCTTCTCTTTATTATTAAGAAGAAAAACAAAACAAAACAACAAATAGACGAACGTGAAGCTATATAAATGAACTAGGTGCACACATGCAACATAGAACATAGACACAGACAATTACCCACAAAACCCCAATGCCTATGACTGCCTTAAATATGGCTCTCAATCAGAGACAATGAACCACAGCTGCCTCTAATTGAGAACCAATCTAGGCAGCCATAGACATAACTAGACAACTACACTAGACACTACAAAAACACATACATTCCCCATGTCACACCCTGACCTAACTAAAAAACATAAAGAAAACAAAGAATACTAAGGCCAGGGCGTGACAGTACCCCCCCCCCCAAAGGTGCGGACTCCGACCGCACAACCTGAAATAGAAAGGGGAGGGTCCGGGGTGGGCCCCATCATGGCGGCGGCTCGGGTGCGGGACGTGGCCCCCACTCCACCATTGTCAATACCCGCTTTGGTAGCCTCCTCCAAATGGCCACCCTCCAAATTAACCCCACCGGACTAAGGGGCAGCACCGGACTAAGGGGCAGCACCGGAATGAAGGGCAACACCGGAATGAGGGGCAGCTCCGGACTGAGGGGCAGCACCGGACTGGCTGGCGGATCCTGGCTGGCTGGCGCTGGCGGATCCTGGCTGGCTGGCGGATCCTGGCTGGCTGGCGGATCCTGGCTGGCTGGCGGATCCTGGCTGGCTGGCTCTGGCGGATCCTGGCTGGCTGGCTCTGGCAGATCCTGGCTGGATGACGGCTCATGGCTGGATGACGGCTCATGGCTGGATGACGGCTCTGGCTGGTCATGGCTGGATGACGGCTCTGGCTGGTCATGGCTCGCTGACGGCTCTGGCTGGTCATGGCTCGCTGACGGCTCTGGCTGGTCATGGCTCGCTGACGGCTCTGGCTGGTCATGGCTCGCTGACGGACCTTGGCTGGTCATGGCTCGCTGACGGCTCTGGCTGGTCATGGCTCGCTGACGGCTCTGGCTGGTCATGGCTCGCTGACGGCTCTGGCTGATCCTGTCTGGCGGAAGGCTCTGGCTGATCCTGTCTGGCGGAAGGCTCTGGCTGATCCTGTCTGGCGGAAGGCTCTGGCTGATCCTGTCTGGCGGAAGGCTCTGGCTGATCCTGTCTGGCGGAAGGCTCTGGCTGATCCTGTCTGGCGGAAGGCTTTGGCTGCTCCTGTCTGGCGGAAGGCTCTAGCGGCTCCTGTCTGGCGGACGGCTCTGAAGGCTCATGGCAGACGGGCGGCTTTGCAGGCTCACGGCAGACGGGCGGCTTTGAAGGCTCAGTACAGACGGGCAGTTCATGCGGCGCTTGGCAGACGGACAGTTCAGACGGCGTTGGGCAGACGGGCAGTTCAGGCGCCGTTGGGCAGACGGGCAGTTCAGGCGCCGCTGGGCAGACGGGCAGTTCAGGCGCCGCTGGGCAGACGGGCAGTTCAGGCACCGCTGGGCAGACGGCAGACTCTGGCCGGCTGAGACGCACTGTAGGCCTGGTGCGTGGTGCCGGAACTGGAGGTACCGGGTTAAGGACACGCACCTTCAGGCTAGTGCGGGGAACAACAACAGGACGCACAGGACTCTGGGGACACACAGGAGGCTTGGTGCGTGGTGCCGGAACTGGTGGTACCGGGCTGGAGACACGCACCATAGGGCGAGTGCGTGGAGGAGGAACAGGGCTCTGGAGACACACTGGAAGCCTGGTGCGTGGTGTAGGCACTGGTGGTACTGGGCTGGGGCGGGGAGGTGGCGCCGGAAATACCGGACCGTGCAGGCGTACTGGCTCCCTTGAGCACTGAGCCTGCCCAACCTTACCTGGTTGTATGCTCCCCGTCGCCTGACCAGTGCGGGGAGGTGGAATAACCCGCACCGGGCTATGTAGGCGAACCGGGGACACCATGCGTAAGGCTGGTGCCATGTAAGCCGGCCCGAGGAGACGCACTGGTGGCCAGATGCGTTGGGCCGGCTTCATGACATCCGGCTCAACGCTCAATCTAGCCCGGCCGATACGTGGAGCTGGAATGTACCGAACCGGGCTATGCACGAGTACAGGAGACACCATGCGCTCTACTGCGTAACACGGTGTCTGCCCGTACTCTCGCTCTCCACGGTAAGTACAGGGAGTATGCGCAGGTCTCCTACCTGACTTCGCCACACTCCCTTTAAGCCCCCCCCCGAGAAATTTTTGGGTAGTACTCACGGGCTTCCAGCCTTGCCTCCGTGCTGCCTCCTCATATCGCCTCCTCTCGGCTTTCGCTGCCTCCAGCTCAGCTTTGGGGCGGCGATATTCTCCTGGTTGAGCCCAAGGTCCCTTACCATCCAATTCGTCCTCCCATGTCCAGAAATCCTGTGTAGGTGGGTCCTGTTGCCGCTTGACACGCCGCTTGGTCCGATTTAGGTGGGTAATTCTGTCACGGCTGTCTAAGGGTGAGAGAGTGGACCAAGGCGCAGCGTGTGAAAAATACATCTTCTCTTTATTATTAAGAAGAAAAACAAAACAAAACAACAAATAGACGAACGTGAAGCTATATAAATGAACTAGGTGCACACATGCAACATAGAACATAGACACAGACAATTACCCACAAAACCCCAATGCCTATGACTGCCTTAAATATGGCTCTCAATCAGAGACAATGAACCACAGCTGCCTCTAATTGAGAACCAATCTAGGCAGCCATAGACATAACTAGACAACTACACTAGACACTACAAAAACACATACATTCCCCATGTCACACCCTGACCTAACTAAAAAACATAAAGAAAACAAAGAATACTAAGGCCAGGGCGTGACACTCACCCACATTTCACCCCTGTCTTATCTCAATAACTCTTCTCTCCCTCTCGATCCCTCCCTCTCTCTTTCTGTATCTCGCTCCTCCCATAATCTATTATTTTCTATATACCTCACCTCACTCTCCCTCTCGTGAGCACCCGCCCCCTCTATCGCTTTCCACACCCATTCGCTCTGCAGTAAAACAGTTCAGTCTGGTTTCTCTAAAGATTAAAACTCTCTCTCCTCTCTCTCTCTCTCCCTTCCGCCCTCTCTCTGACTTCAGTGAGACGCTACGCTGGACCTTTCCTCAGTGGAGCAACACCAGGGATATGTTTTAGTTCATTGTTTCCTATTGATCTCACTCCCAGGCATTTGGATCTAAGCATCTCCAGGCTGTTTTAAGGGAATTCAGGCTTTTCTTTGCGCTACGTATGTTATTCAAAGAGTCATGTTGGAAAGACTACAGTCTGCTTTGAAAACTGTCAAGGACTCCAAACGTAATTATGTTGCGTAGTTTACGTTTAATGCACTTAGCTTTGGATAGTGGTGGTATTTATATGTACGTGTTTTGGCTTTCTGGTTTCTGGTTGAATGCTGTCTGTCAAAGTTTGATGCTTTGCTTGAGTTGTCACACTGTATGAGTATGTGTGTGTGTGTGTGAGAGAGAATTTTGTTTAATTTAAATTAACATTACAGATATGCACCAGATGCTGTCAATTAGTTCAACAGCTGCAATATGTTTCTCGTCCTTTGTTTCCTCGGGCACCATTGGCGTTTGAGACATTCATGGTATACTGTAAGCAGTACCTTAAACAGTTGTACTGTATTTGAGGATGTAATCCTACAAGTGGTTATAGTACTGGTAAAATAATCAGTAGTAGTAACATTAGTAATTGCAACAGTAGTGGTAGTGTTAGCAGTTTAACAGTGGCAGCTTAGGTAGCAGCCAGCGGGTATGATAGTACTGTAGTAATGGCAGTAGCAGGTTTAATAGTAACATCTGTTGACGTAGCTGCGTAGCAATCATGCTAGTTATCAGTTGTGCTAATAGCATTAGCAAGCATGTAACGTACCCACTGCCTCTCCTGGCTTTAACACATTTCCTCTATATGCGGCCTGCGGTGCTGGAGGGATCTCTGCACTGCCTGATTTCCTGAAGCATGGGAGCTGTAGAGGTACTGTTATCAGTACTGAGCGGTGATCAATGCAGCGCGTCACAGTCACAGTCAGCCTGCTCTGCTACTGGGCATACTTTACTGCAGTGGGATTACTCCTGACAGACAGGAGAACAAGGAGAGCCAGAGGAAATACGTGTGTGTGTGTGTGTGTGTGTGTGTGTGTGTGTGTGTGTGTGTGTGTGTGTGTGTGTGTGTGTGTGTGTGTGTGTGTGTGTGTGTGTGTGTGTGTGTGTGTGTGTGTGTGTGTGTGTGTGTGTGTGTGTGTGTGCGCATTGCTGATGCATTATGTATGATAACACTATCTTATAAAACTCTGCTCTGATTTGACCTGATTGCAGTTTCATGCCTGGGTCACCCAGATTGTACTCAGATCTGGAGAGAGAACTTAGTCCTTTGACTCATTTAAAACAATGATTAACCGGATGTGATCATCCACACACCACATCTGCCTGACTATCATAGTCTGGGATTACACTCTTGTTGATTGTACAGCAACAATGGGACAGATCAGGAAGTACTTAGTGTACTGTATGGTTTTCATACTAAGACTAGGAGGAGGGAGGGGGAGGGAGTGTGGCATCTCTGATGCATGAGTATCTGTCTCTGGGTGTTGATGTTGTCTGATTGGTTATATAATGACGATGGCAACACAGGACAGCCAGCTGTCACCACACACAGCCCAGTACACCTAGGAGAGAGAGAGGGGGGCTTTGCGAGATGGCGGAGGCAGGCAAGAGGGTGTTACTGTATGGCAGGGTGAGGGAAACGAAGAAGAGGGAGAGAGAGAAAGGGAGTAGGGAAGAAGGGAGAGAGAGGAGGTTGGCAGATGGTCCTGTAAGAAGCTTTTCAAATCAAATCAAATTCTATAGGTCACATACACATATTTAGCTGATGTTATTGCGGGTGTAGCGAAATGTTTGTGGTCCTAGCTCCAACATTGCAGTAAAATCGAACAATTCACAACAATACACACAATCTAAAGTAAAAGAATCGAGTTAAGAAATATAATATAAATATTAGGATGAGTAATATCGTAGGGCATTGACTAAAATACAGTAGAATAGAATACAGTATAAACATATGAAATTGGTAAAGCAGTATGTAAACATTATTAAAGTGACTAGTGTTCCATTGTTAAAGTGACCAGTGATTCCATGTCTATGTACAGTTGAAGTCGGAAGTTTACATACACTTAGGTTGGAGTCATTAAAACTCGTTTTTCAACCACTCCACAAATGTCTTGTTAACAAACTATAGTTTTGCCAAGTCGGTTAGGACATCTACTTTGTGCATGACACAAGTCATTTTTCCAACAATTGTTTACAGACAGATTATTTCACTTATAATTCACTGTATCACAATTCCAGTGGGTCAGAAGTTTACATACACTAAGTTGACTGTGCTTTTAAACAGCTTGGAAAATTCCAGAAAATCATGTCATGGCTTTAGAAGCTTCCGATGGGCTAATTGACATCATTTGAGTCAATTGGAGGTGTACCTGTGGATGTATTTCAAGGCCTACCTTCAAACGCAGTGCCTCTTTGCTTGACATCATGGGAAAATCAAAAGAAATCAGCCAAGACCTCAGAAAACAAATGGTACACCTCTACAAGTATGGTTCATCCTTGGGAGCAATTTCCAAACGCCTGAAGGTATCACATTCATCTGAACAAACAATAGTACGCAAGTATAAACACCATGGGACCACACAGCCGTCATACCGCTCAGGAAGGAGACGCGTTCTGTCTCCTAGAGATAAACGTACTTTGGTGCGAAAAGTGCAAATCAATCCCAGAACAGCAAAGGACCTTGTGAAGATGCTGGAGGAAACAGGTACAAAAGTATCTATATCCACAGTAAAACGAGTCCTATATCGACATAACCTGAAAGGCCGCTCAGCAAGGAAGAAGCCACTGCTCCAAAACCGCCATAAATAGCCAGACTACTGTTTGCAACTGCACATGGGGACAAAGATCGTACTTTTTGGAGAAATGTCCTCTGGTCTGATGAAACAAAAATTGAACTGTTTGGCCATAATGACCATCGTTATGTTTGGAAGAAAAGGGGGAGGCTTGAAAGCCAAAGAACACCATCCCAACCGTGAAGCACGGGGGTGGCAGCATTATGTTGTGGGGGTGCTTTGCTTCAAGAGGGACTGGTGCACTTCACAAAATAGATGGCATCATGAGGTAGGAAAATTATGTGGATATATTGAAGCAACATCTCAAGACATCAGTCAGGAAGTTAAAGCTTGGTCGCAAATGTGTCTTCCAAATGAACAATGACCACAAGCATACTTCCAAAGTTGTGGCAAAATGGCTTAAGGACAACAAGGTCAAGGTATTGGAGTGGCCATCACAAAGCCCTGACCTCAATCCCATATAAAATTTGTGGGCAGAACTGAAAAAGCGTGTGCGAGCAAGGAGGCCTACAAACCGGACTCAGTTACACCAGCTCTGTCAGGAGGAATGGGCCAAAATTCACCCAACTTATTGTGGGAAGCTTATAGAAGGCTACCCAATACTAGTTGAGTGTATGTAAACTTCTGACCCACTGGAAATGTGATGAAAGAAATAAAAGCTCAAATAAATAATTCTCTCTACTATTAAACTGACATTTCACATTCTTAAAATAAAATGGTGATCCTAACTGACCTAAGACAGGGAATGTTTACGAGGATTATTTGTCAGGAATTGTGAAAAACTGATTTTAAATGTATTTGGCTAAGATGTATGTAAACTTCCGACTTCAACTGTACAGCAGGGTTGAGTAACCGGGTGGTAGCCGGCTAGTGATGGCTATTTAACAGTCTCATAGCCTTGAGATCGAAGCTGTTTTTCAGTCTCTCGGTCCCAGCTTTGATGCACCTGTACTGACCTTGCCTTCTGGATGATAGTGGGGTGAACAGGCCATCGTTCGGGTGGTTGATGTCCTTGATGATCTTTTTGGCCTTCCTGTGACATCGGGTGCTGTAGGTGTCCTGGAGGTCAGGCAGTGTGCCCCCGGTGATTCGTTGGGCAGACCGCACCACCCTCTGGAGAGCACTGCAGTTGCGGGCAGTGCAGTTGCCATACCAGGCGGTGATACAGCCCGACAGGATGCTCTCAATGGTGCATCTGTAAAAGTTTTTTAGGGTTTTAGGGGCCAAGCTGAATTTCTTCAGCCTCCTGAGGTTGAAGAGGTGCTGTTGCGCCTTCTTCACCACGCTGTCTGTGTGGGTGGACCATTTCAGATTGTCGGTGATGTGTACGCCGAGGAACTTGAAGCTTTTCACCTTCTCTACTGTGGTCCCGTCGATGGTGAAAGGGGCGTGCTCTCTCTGTTGTTTCCTGAAGTCCACGATCAACCTCTTCATTTTGTTGACGTTGAGGGAGAGGTTATTTTCCTGGCATCTCACCTCCTCCCTGTAGGCTGTCTCGTCATTGTTGGTAATCAGGCCTACAACTGTTGTGTCGTCTGCAAACTTGATGATTGAGTTGGAGGCATGCGTAGCCATGCATTCATGGGTGAACAGGGAGTACAGGAGGGGGCTGAGCATGCACCCCTGTGGGGCCCATGTGTTGAGGATCAGCGAAGTGGAGGTGTTGTTTCCTACCTTCACTACCTAGGGGTGGCCCGTCAGGAAGTTCAGGACCCAGTTGCACAGGACGGGGTTCTAACCCAGGGCTTAATGATGAGCTTGGAGGGCACTATGGTGTTGAAGGCTGAGCTGTAGTCAATGAACAGCATTCTTACATAGGTATTCCTCTTGTCCAGATGGGATAGGGCAGTGCGATGGCGATGCATCGTCTGTGCATCTATTGGGGCGGTATGCAAATTGGAGTGGGTCTAGGGTGTCAGGTAAGATCCTTAACTAGCCTCTCAATATCATCCTTAACTAGTCTTTTAGCTGAGTTAGTTTAGGAGATTAATGAATGAAGCCAATGCGTTCATTTTCTTGATTTCAGTGAATTATTGCGTCATACTTTTTAACGATATTGGTTCATTTTGTAGGGTTGAGATTGCATTTTTCATGGAAACAGACATGACATTGTATAACGATTATCCATTTCCCATGTCAATCCTCAGTTATGATCTTACATTTTTTCAGAGAAGCACACACACACACACACACACACACACACACACACACACACACACACACGCACACACACACACACACACACACCATGGGCCACCTTAGCTGCAGTCTGTGTCTCTGATGTTGTGCATGACAGTGAGGGTGAGTCAATGCAGTGTGAGTGATGTTTTGTAAGCTGAGTTGAGTTGAGGGAGGTGGGGCTGGGAAATGCTGGACAGGGTTCTTCTCACAGTCAGGGAAAATGTCAAGCAAGCACAAACATCATAGACTGAATAAAGTGTGTGGTTTGGTGTGTGTGTATGAAAGAGAGAGTGTATTTAAATAGGTCAGTATAGACCAGGTTACTGTCCTTTGCTAATAGTAGGCTAATTATGCAACACATTTCTTGCCTACAGTTTAGAAAAGGACTGCAGTATTGGGATAGCGAAATGGACAGAGGGAATTATTACATTATGTATAGAGTTTATAAGAGTCAAGTCTCTGGTACTAAAAAAGATTGAAACACACACAGTTAGAAGACATGTTGTACTTGAGAATGTTGTCAAATGAACAAGGACAACAACTCGTCCTTGGCGTGTCAGGGGGATGGAGGGATAGCTGATTGATGGGGAAATGAAGGAGGAGAGGAGAGCTTTGGAGATGGGAAGATAGAGAGTGTACAGACTAAGTGCAGTCATTGATTATATAACCCTGCCAAAAACAGCATAGGCTTAATTACAGCTTGTTTTGAGGGATTCTGGCCCGAACCAGGATGATTTAGATCCCCTCTCTCTGTTCCCACGTGTCCCTTTTAGATGACCTCGCTCAATAGCTCTTCACTCTAATTAGCAACCAATTCAAACAAAAATACAAGTATTGGTGAGGAACAGGTGAGGAACAGGTTCGTGTCAATCTCTCTCTTCAAGTGTTAAAGTTTCTACTGCAGCACTGTACTTCAACCAATTGTTTAGTGTCTGAGGTTTGAGGAACATGTGCTCTTGTATGATCCTGTATGATACAGGACTAATTAGGGGTTTATGAGATGGTGGAACTGTGGAACTTCACTCTCTCTCTCTCTCTCTCTCTCTCTCTCTCTCTCTCCAGCCGCCTCCCTCCTCCCTCACCGGTTCGTGACGGTGCGTCGGGGCAGTCCTTCGGCGAGGAGCGGTCAGATCCGACCCGGTGACCGGTTGGAGGCGGTCGATGGGCGTTCTGTGGTGACCCTACCCCACCGGGAGCTTGCCCATATCCTGCGCCGAGCTGGAAACACCCTACGCCTGACCATCATCCCCCGTCCTAGCACATGTGAGTGCAAAGGAACACACCTGTATACACACACATATTTACACACATACACACACAGCCTATACACTCACATTTAAGAAGAAAATAAACTAATCTCCTCCCCATTCTAGTTCACAGGGTCACTAAGACACTGTCAATGTTTTCTGTGTGTACATGCATCCAGTACCTTTTTACTCTCCGTCTTCATTGACATGCTAACCTCACCCCTCCTCTCTCTCAGACTCATCCAGCCTATCAGAGACCGCAGACTATGACCCCAATTACAGAAGCAGAAAAGGGCACAGGTCACGACCCAAGGTGAGGGCAGGGGCCATCCGTCCATTATGTGTGTCTGAGTGAGTGTATAATGTCCTCGGTCAGTGCTTCCTTTCCACAGAGACATTCGCACTCGCTTTCACCGTTTCTCTGTCTGTGTATCTTTCTCTTCTCCGGAGACTGACATGCACCTCTCTCTCTCCCTCTCTGTTTCTTCTTTAGCATGACTCTAGGTATTACAGTGTGGATCTAGACCGCGGCCCAACAGGTTTTGGGTTCAGTCTGCGGGGGGGAAATGAGTACAACATGAGTCTGTACGTACTAGGACTGATGGAGGGAGGACCTGCCTCACGCAGCCACAAAATACAGGTGAGTGTATTGTTTTAGAATGTTGGACCAACCGAGGGTACCTCTTTAAAGAATGCTGTGTCTAATGTTTCCCTGTAAAACTGTAAGTTACCTCAACTTGAGGACTGTGCTGTAACTGTGTGATGTAGGTAAGTGACCAGTTGGTGGAGATCAATGGGGACAGCACAGCAGGGATGACCCACAGCTTGGCTGTAGAGCAGATACGCAGGGGAGGACACCGCATACACCTGGTGCTAAAGAAAGGCAACGGATACGTACCAGATTACGGTAAGACACAGAAAAGTTGGAAGCACTGTAAAACCCCAGAGACACTCCTTCCACAGCACAAACTGTCACTCAGTTTCACTTGATTTTAACAGACTAGGTGGGATGAGGACTGAGGATAAGGTGGCGGTAAACTAGAGAGAATCAGGACATTCAACTGAGCATAACCACTAGAGAATCCTCCTCAAACTGTCAAACTTCTGTTGTTTATCTCTCTTGGCTGTTGTTTATCTCTCTTGGTTGTATTATATCTCTCTGGCTGTATTATATCTCTCTTGGCTGTATTATATCTCTCTTGGCTGTATTATATCTCTCTTGGCTGTATTATATCTCTCTGACTGTATTATATCTCTCTGGCTGTATTATATCTCTCTGGCTGTCTTGGGTGTATAACCTCTTACCCTTCTACTAAATTACTAACAATGCTTTTCTTTTTTCTCTTTTTGGGGCTTTCCTTCCTTTTATTATTTCTCTCCTTGTGATTCATTCTTTGAACCCTCCATCTCTCACCTTCCCTCTTACCTTCCCTCTTACCTTCCCTCTTACCTCCCCACCACGTTTTCCTTTGCTCTCTCTTTATTTCCTGTCTTCTTTCCCTGTTTTATTTTACTCCACATCTTTCTCTTCTTCTTTGCTCTTCCTCCGTTCCTCTTCTCTCCCTGTCAGTGGAGCTGTCCAGTCTGTCTCTATGTATGACCAACTCCAAGCTAGGCGAGCCTTGCTTCTATGTCATCGGCCGGACAGAGAATACGCGGTTGGTAATCGTTCCTGTTAGTCCTCCATTTATTTGTCTCCTCCTCAATCCCTATCTTGTCTCTACTGTTGTCCTTACTGTTGTCTTTAATGTTGTCTCTATCTTGTCTCTACTGTTGTCTTTAATGTTGTCTCTATCTTGCCTCTACTGTTGTCTTTACTGTTGTCTTTAATGTTGTCTCTACTGTTGTCTCTATCTTGTCTCTACTGTTGTCTTTAATGTTGTCTCTATCTTGTCTCTACTGTTGTCCTTACTGTTGTCTTTAATGTTGTCTCTATCTTGTCTCTACTGTTGTCTTTAATGTTGTCTCTATCTTGCCTCTACTGTTGTCTTTACTGTTGTCTTTAATGTTGTCTCTACTGTTGTCTCTATCTTGTCTCTACTGTTGTCTTTACTGTTGTCTCTATCTTGTCTCTACTGTTGTCTTTAATGTTGTCTTTATTTTGTCTTTACTGTTGTCTTTACTGTTGTCTTTAATGTTGTCTCTACTGTTGTCTTTAATGTTGTCTCTAATGTTGTCTTTATCTTGTCTTTACTGTTGTCTTTACTGTTGTCTTTAATGTTGTCTCTACTGTTGTCTTTAATGTTGTCTCTATCTTGTCTTTACTGTTGTCTTTAATGTTGTCTCTACTGTTGTCTCTACTGTTGTCTTTACTGTTGTCTTTACTGTTGTCTTTAATGTTGTCTCTATCTTGTCTCTACTGTTGTCTTTAACGTTGTCTCTATCTTGTCTCTACTGTTGTCTCTACTGTTGTCTTTAATGTTGTCTCTACTGTTGTCTCTATCTTGTCTCTACTGTTGTCTTTACTGTTGTCTCTATCTTGTCTCTACTGATGTCTTTAATGTTGTCTCTATCTTGTCTCTACTGTTGTCTTTAATGTTGTCTCTATCTTGTCTTGAATGTTGTCTCTACTGTTGTCTTTAATGTTGTCTCTACTGTTGTCTCTATCTTGTCTCTACTGTTGTCTTTACTGTTGTCTCTATCTTGTCTCTACTGATGTCTTTAATGTTGTCTCTATCTTGTCTCTACTGTTGTCTTTACTGTTGTCTTTAATGTTGTCTCTACTGTTGTCTCTATCTTGTCTCTACTGTTGTCTCTACTGTTGTCTCTACTGTTGTCTTTACTGTTGTCTTTACTGTTGTCTTTAATGTTGTCTCTATCTTGTCTCTACTGTTGTCTTTAATGTTGTCTCTATCTTGTCTTGAATGTTGTCTCTACTGTTGTCTTTAATGTTGTCTCTACTGTTGTCTCTATCTTGTCTCTACTGTTGTCTTTACTGTTGTCTCTATCTTGTCTCTACTGATGTCTTTAATGTTGTCTCTATCTTGTCTCTACTGTTGTCTTTAATGTTGTCTCTATCTTGTCTCTACTGTTGTCTTTACTTGTCTTTAATGTTGTCTCTATCTTGTCTCTACTGTTGTCTTTACTGTTGTCTTTAATGTTGTCTCTATCTTGTCTCTACTGTTGTCTTTACTGTTGTCTTTAATGTTGTCTCTATCTTGTCTCTACTGTTGTCTCTACTGTTGTCTTTACTGTTGTCTTTACTGTTGTCTCTATCTTGTCTCTACTGTTGTCTTTACTGTTGTCTTTAATGTTGTCTCTACTGTTGTCTTTAATGTTGTCTCTATCTTGTCTCTACTGTTGCCTTTACTGTTGTCTTTAATGTTGTCTCTATCTTGTCTCAACTGTTGTCTTTAATGTTGTCTCTACTGTTGTCTTTACTGTTGTCTTTAATGTTGTCTATCTTGTCTCTACTGTTGTCTTTACTGTTGTCTTTAATGTTGTCTCTATCTTGTCTCTACTCTTGTCTATACTGTTGTCTTTAATGTTGTCTCTATCTTGTCTCTACTGTTGTCTATACTGTTGTCTTTAATGTTGTCTCTATCTTGTCTATACTGTTGTCTTTAATGTTGTCTCTACTGTTGTCTCTATCTTGTCTCTACTGTTGTCTTTACTGTTGTCTCTATCTTGTCTCTATCTTGTCTCTACTGTTGTCTTTAATGTTGTCTCTACTGTTGTCTCTATCCTGTCTCTATCTTGTCTCTACTGTTGTCTCTACTGTTGTCTCTACTGTTGTCTCTACTGTTGTCTTTACTGTTGTCTTTACTGTTGTCTTTGCTGTTGTCTTTACTGTTGTCTCTACTGTTGTCTTTAATCTTGTCTCTACTGTTGTCTCTACTGTTGGCTTTACTGTTGTCTCTACTGTTGTCTTTAATCTTGTCTCTACTGTTGTCTCTACTGTTGGCTTTAATGTTGTCTCTACTGTTGTCTTTAATGTTGTCTCTACTGTTGTCTCTATCTTGTCTTTACTGTTGTCTTTGCTGTTGTCTCTACTGTTGTCTCTACTGTTGTCTTTAATGTTGTCTTTAATGTTGTCTCTACTGTTCTCGTTGTTGAAAATACCTTTTGTGTCTCTGTGCGTTGAAACCCTCATTGTGAGACCATGATCATCCACATGCTGAAATGTTGAGACAGGGGTGCCAGTTAAGTCAATGAGAACAATATCCCTTGGTTGAATTGATGTGTGTGCAACCTTGCCACTAGAATCTTCTAAGTGTTGCTCAATGCAAAAGAGAGCTAGTGATCTCTACGCTTCAACAATGCAGGAGACATTTGCATGAGAGCACACAATGTTTATATACTGTAATGGTTATAACGAAGGGTTACCTGGAGGTCAGGGAAGTAGCAGCTGTTGAGACAACACAACCTGCACACATACAGCTACAGTTTCTTACAAGGATTCCCTGTGAACTCTGGAGTTCCTCTACAGTGGTTATGTAACATCACCTGCTTCTCTAACTCTCCTCATTCTCTCCACCTATTCAATGTGTTCTCTCTGTTCCCTACTTCCTGGGTTCCTCCCTGTGTGTTCATCAGGCCGTGAGCGCAGAGTCACCTCCCCCTTCCTCCCACTGCAGCACCCCAAGGAGCAGAGTGTGGCTGCAGTAGACCTGGCCCGCCGGGCGAGCCGCAGCTACAGGTCCAAGGTGAAGAAGCGGGGGAGGTCTTCGAAAGGGAGAGAAAACAAGAAGAAAGGAAGTAGGTCAGGGAGAGGCAGAGGCAGCAGCTCAGAGGGAGAGGAAGGAGCAGGGGAAGTGAGACACAGCCCTGATTCAGACCCTGGTCCTGAGAGACAGGAGGAGGAGGACAGTGAGACAGGAGGCAGCGGCCTGAGAGAGAGGACTCAGGTGAGAGAGAGGGATAGGAGGAGGAAGAACAGGAACAAGGGAGGCTCTCACAGTTTACCCAGAGATGCCCTGAGGAAACATAACAATGATAACATACACATAGAGGCAGAGAGGGGGAATGAGAGAGGGAGGGAGAGAGAGAGGAGGAGAGATAGAAAAAGGAAAAGCAGGAGTGAGGAGAGGGTCAGGAAGAGGGAGAACAACAGGAAAACAGAGGAAGAGGAGGAGGTGAAGGAAAGAGAGGAGAAGAAGGATGTGGAGGAAGAAGAGGTGGAAGAAGATGAAGAGGAAGATGCTTATCTCCCCATTACTAACAAAAGGCTGCCCAGGCCCAAGCAAGACTGGGAGGAAGAGGATGTGGAAGAGAGGGAGAGAAAAAGGAGAGAATGGGACATGGAAAGAGAAAGGGAGTTGGAGAGTGAGAAGTTGAGGGAGATAAAGTGGGAGAGGAAGAGGATAAATGATGAGGAGAGAGAAAGGTCTCAGTCCCTGAACAACCTGCTCTCCTTGGAGTCTCGCGTGGCCTCTCCACTACAGAGAGATCCCTTCTCCTTCCTAACTCCCTCCTCTGAGCTGGAGCATGCAGAGTCAGTAACCAGCCACTCAGATGGCAGTGTGTATGCTGCCAGTGTCTCTGGCCTCTCGCTGGCCCTCACAGAGGGGTCTGTTCTGGGGACCCCGGCCCTGCTGCTCCCAGGCCCCTGGCTCAAACCCAGCCAACAGAGGATCACTGAGGTCATACAGGAGAACAGGCTTGCAGGAGAACAGAGAAAAAGAGGGAGAGGAAGGGGAAGAGGAGTCATGGAAGAATCGGGAATATAGATAGCAAAGCAAAAGTACACATGCTGTTTGAGGAAACCGTTATCATAATCAAGGGTTCATGATCAAGAAGAGTACCAAACTGTATCCCCTCTCACATACCGGTATATGCTTGCTTTTTAAAACTATACTCAACACAGTTGGTTTTATTGTGACGCTTTTGATATGTCATATTATTTAGTAATATTCTTTGTGCCTTTTGACAGCTGGTTGCTGACTGATTTTACTGTTGACAATGTTCATTTGTAAATATTTTTAAATGTTCCAGTGGAACAGAAATCAGTTTCTCTCTTCTCCTCTGTGGAAATCCCCTAGTCCTCTTTCTGTATACAGCACCTTTCTCTGCTCTCCTTCAGGAGTTGCAATAGAATTGTCCTCCTGCAGTTTTTAGGAACTGGCATGGTCTTTCTCTCTGTAGTGATACATGCCACTGTACTTAAGTATTGGAGTTTCAGTTCCCTTCCACTGTAGATAGAGAGACAGCATAATACCTCATGATACTGAGCAATAATATGCAACAAACCCAGGCTACACTTTGTCCAGGGAATGTGAAGGGAAGGGGTGGTATTGTATAGTACCTGCAACTCCTACTGTCCATCCAACTGTTCTGACATAGATGCTGTTCTGTGTGTTCATTTGATTGTGATGACTTTCAGAGGACCGTGACTTTGACAGCCAGTTTGTGCTGTGTGTGCAATCTATATACTGTCTAAATATTTGTATTAAATACATATCTAAATACTATTGTATATACAATATTTAATGGAGCCCTGATTAGTATTGTTGGTACTGTGAAATATAATAATACATATAAAAGATAAAGGCTACTGAAAACATTTTAATCAATATTATAGACTTGTGATTTCATGTTATTGAAATGAATGTTGTGATATTGGTTAAGTATCAGGGTAAACCCTTCTATCAAACAAATCTTACCAAAGTAATACAGCATGCATAAATATTTCAATTGTCAAAATGTTATTTCCTGGAAGTAAGAACAGAGACACTATCTATTCTACAGTAGTGCTGTGCCCTCTTCAGTAGTGGTGGAGAGTTGACTCCAAAAGAGTTGATTCCTTGACCACAGAGAGTCAGAGTCGACTCTTAAAATCCCAATAGGGTCTGACTCCAGCAGATACCTTATCACGCCACTAACGCTGTGAGACATACGAGATGAGACAGGAGGTCGAAGGTTGCCAGATAGGATTGTATGTTACCGCCAACAACAGCATGGGTACACACCAACAGTATGGGTACACACCAACAGCATGGGTACACACCAACAGCATGGGTACACACCAACAGCATGGGTACACACCAACAGTGTGTGTGGTGTCTCTCTTGTTGTGATGGCGTGTTTTGTCCTATATTTTATTTTGTATTTTTTATCCCAGGCCCCCGTCCCCGCAGGAGGCCTTTTTCTTTTCAGTAGGCCGTCATTGTAAATAAGAATTTGTTCTTAACTGACTTGCCTAGTTAAATAAAGGTTAAAAACAATACAAGTACTAGCTAGCTGCACAAGCAACCGTGGTTAACACTACTCCCTGGACCAGAGCTAGTGTTCACAGACAGTACGGCGTCAGCGCACATAATCTGCAGCCGGATGCTTCAAAAAATCAGAGTCATTCAAAAAAAATGTGCCGTGGGAACTAGGCTGATGTTGGCTACTGGTTAAGCCTAGAATATTTTGGTATCAAATGGCTCCATATGCATTGCTAATCAATCACCCAGTTCAGCGCACACACTCTGACAATGCAGCTGTAGCTAATTGGAGCTAATTTTGGAATGTTTTGTCAAATTGAAGTCGGAGTGGAGAAAGAGTCGACTCCAACCGCTCTGATAGCAGGAGTCGGAGTCGGATTCAACTCCCAAAATCCCGGAGTCGTTCATCACTACTCTTAAGTGCCACTTGCAGTTGCCTTGGTAACCAAACCCATACTGAACCATTAAGCTGGCTCATACTGTGTATGTGGCATTTGGATAATGAATGAGTAGTGGGTGTGTCGTTATAGTCCCCTGTCATGACTAAAATGATCAAATATCTACGTATTTGTCCTGTCTATTGATCTTCAGTAAAAACAGCCAATGACTCCTGACATTGAGTTATCTGAATAAATAAAGGACAAGATATTAAATCAATCTATCAGTGCTTTGCCAAACAATTGGCAGACAATTGTAAGCCAGTTATGGGAGTTAGGGCCCAAATATGCTATTTTTGTACAGATGTATTTTTTAAATCCCCAGGTATTGAGATATATAATCGATAAACCAATATATATTAAGTTAAAGTACTGAAAACTAAATACAGGAAGACATATATTGCTTTCAATTGACATCCTATTCAAAACATTTGGAAATGGCGCTGTATGTATTGAATTATCTGACCCACCAAAACAGTGTTGTGAGGGAAGCAACTGAGTATGTATAAATTAAAGATGTTGTCTAATTTTAGATACAGTTTTTACATTCTTTTTCTCATGCCAATGTAAAAAAAAAGCAGAGGTGTCACATCACAACTAGCACAGCACGTCTCCAGTGTTAACCAGAATATGAATCAATTATTACACATCAGCACATGACTACCGAACCAGTCCAGTTAAGCTCCATTTTTTATTGAGAATGTTGTTGTTACTGTTGTAACTTGTGTTTTTCAATGCTTTGTTTTTTCATTTTCCTAAAGAAGATAATAGCCAATAAATTGTTAACGAACTTAAAATAAACTGCTAATAAAATATTTATATTACTTTACATAATTCTCTCATCTATTTTGACAATACGTGTGTGAGTATGAGACGAGGTTCATTGAGAAGATGTTTTCTACTTAAAGCAGTAGATGGCAGTAAAATGTGGTACAGTGCGGAGGGTGAGGGTGGAAATGCATCACCAAATGTGTGCGTGCGTGCGTGCGCGTGTGCGTGCGTGCGTGTGTACGTGCGTGTGTTTTCATCCATCTTATCTTTGGTATCACTGGAGGGCAGTGCTTCAGAGCACATAAGGACCCTTTTCTCCTCTACCCTGTACTGATGTTGACAGCCATCAAATCAACATCTCCAAAATCACCACTGAGTCAGAGTTGGGACTCATAGAGGCTTACAAACAAATGAGAGATAAAAACAAGTAGCAGAAGAGGGCTGGAAAGGAAGATGGGAGTGAAAAAGGAGAGAAATTGGAATGAGAGATGTATAGCAGGAGTGAAAGGGGGAGAGAGGTGGTCTGAATAGCTTCAGTGTTAGCATGGCAGATGGAGATGGAGTATGTATGGGAATGTTTAGATGCGCCTGGATTGAGAATGTATGAGAGGGAGAGGAGGAACAGGGCACACAGGGTGTGTGTGTGTGTGTGTGTGTGTGTGTGTGTGTGTGTGTGTGTGTGTGTGTGTGTGTGTGTGTGTGTGTGTGTGTGTGTGTGTGTGTGTGTGTGTGTGTGTGTGTGTGTGTGCGTGCGTGCGTGCGTGCGTGCGTGCGTGCGTGCGTGCGTGCGTGCGTGCGTGCGTGTGTGTGTGTGGCAGATGTATGAGTATCAGGAGAGGGCAAATGGCTGATCTTTTAGTAACACATGAATGATTTACCAGGCTCTGTGGAAGAGCAGGGATTTCACATCTCTCCATGTACTCTCGTATCTAATATCAGGCTTTTTACTATTAGTGTACAACAAATTGCCTCACCTTTAACACATGCACGCCCACATGCATACACTCTTTCTCTCTCTCTCCATCTGTCTTTCTCCCACATACACACACAGTTATTGTGACATGAGCAATTACACAAAGACCTTTACAAACTTTGTACTGGGAAAATGGCAGTTATTTAATCCTGTATTATTAAAAATATTGTGGCACAGAGGCCCTTTAGTGGGCTATTTTGGCTATAGTCTGACGCTTCATTGAAGTAGTGAAGTGTCATTAGGCTTACTCTGAAGAAAACGCACATAGGGAGCCATGAGAGGAGGCAATAGCCTATTACCAATAGTGACATATTACTGTAGGCCTATGCTGGTAATGACTAGGTTCTCCTCAGCATAGCGGTTTGCAATTAAAGTTATTGATAGCGCAGAAAGCCAGCGCCCTCTGGATTTTCTCCAGCTGAGTCAAGTGCGAAATGAATCGGCTTTAGGAAATTACTTTAACTTCCCTTCACTGTGGACATTTTGGGGAATGTTTACAAAGAATAGGATTTACATCAAACCAGTAATCTGTATAGCCATAATGGCTCAAAACCAATAAGAAAAACAGTTCAACAATTGGAATTAAAGCCATTGATAAATGCATATCATATGCACATAACGATTTCGTTAAATTGATCATAGAAGACCATATTTCAATCAAAACGCTTTAGAAAAATATACATTTTAAGGTGCCGATGCTCTAGCCTACATTTGTCAATCGCCTATAATGTGCATCATACATTGCGCGTCCGCACAAGAGCGCCCCTGAGACCCACGCGCGCTCATAGCCTACAGTTCACAGATTTGCCAGGAGTCCATCTCTTCGCATATCTGTACCACCACTGGTGTGAAGTTACTTCGACTGTTACCATAGTGGATTACAGATGGGTAAAACATTGAAAATAGTTTGATAAATGCACTTTATTTATTTTTATCAAATGGGATTTTAGAAAGTGCGCAGCGGATTGTTTTATTGGTTTTCCCTGAAACGTCGGGAACAGGACACAGGCAAGTGGAAACTCCTTATACAGATCAAGTATGTGTATTGAAGACGTGTGGAATATTTTACAGTTATATAATTTTTCAGCTAACAATTTTCGGAAAGAAATTGAACTGTCTAAAGATTTTTAAAAGACTCGAGTTCGACTAGGCAACTCTTCGTCATGGACGCGTGAGGTGAAGCTACACGGTGCGGTAATCTACGAGGGACACTCGGGCAAAATCTATAGCCTAAACCATCCTCTGGCTTTTGGATGTGGTCTGTACAGGGCAGGGGTGAATACTTGGACCTCTAAGAATGAAATGAATCAGTCTTCCAACGTCTTCATTTTGTCTTTTCCAAAGACACATCTAGTTATGGGGTGAAGAGGATGAGGTAGAGACGGCAGGGATAGTCTATGTGGGAGGGAACATGGAATGTTTTCTATTATATAATCTTTGACAAAACTGCTTATTAGTGGGAGAACATAGCAAGCCAATTTCCCTGACCCCTTTTTCCCTCCCCTTTTCATCGGGGGAGACAGAACTTTTTGTGATCATTAATCATTTTGGAGAGAATCGACCTGTTTTCAGACAAATTGACTGTTGAAATGATAACACATCTTGACTGAAGTTGGCACGGAGAACACTGGGCTCTATGACAAGAGTCACTGGTGTGTATTATTTTGATTTCACTGATCTTGTATTACACAGTAACCCCCTCTGTCTGCCTCTCCATAGGAGAGAGGAATATTGAATTGCCAAGATGGCTAATGTGCATTTATTGTTTCAGATTTCAACTATACCTCTCTGTCTCTTTTTTCTCTGCCTTGATCCATCTCTCTTTTTTATTGTTTGATTTTGGTTGATCGTTTGGAATGACACCTGATGCCCGAGGTCCTGGATTTCAATCTTCCTTCATCCTTCAAGATGCTGAATCTAAAGACACTAAGCCTTCAGCTAACCACACTCAGTTGTACCCCTTACTTGTTTTTCAACTTTGCACTGTTTTCTTGGTGAAGCCATCTTTTGTGGACGTAGAACAATTGCAACCAACCCCATCTTGCTTTGAGATACTGTGATATGTAATCATTCGAGGAACTGTCGACACACTGTTGTGTCCCTTGCCGTCTCTGAATCTCTGAAAGGCTTTTTGCGTAAAGTAGAAAGGGACAAAAACAATCCCCAAGTTAATTTTCCTCCAGCCCCCCTGTCCGTCCTCCCCTCTCCCCCCCCACTCATCGGGGCTGGTGGGGGGGTGGGATCTGGAGCTCCAGGGTCGTAACGGCGGAGGTGGTGGTACCCTGGAGCCTCCTTGTAGCAAGGCCTTCCATCATGGAGACCAGTCCAGAGAGCCCCAACCGGGCCGTGGAGTACCTCCTGGAGCTCAACAACATCATCGAGAGCCAGGCCAAGCTCATGGAGACCCAGCGGCGGCGCATCGAGGAGCTGGAAGGTCAGCTGGACCGAGTCAGCCAGGAGAACCAGGACCTGAGGCTGGAGAAACCCACTCCTCCACGAGCCCCGGAGCTCCCCGAACAGAACCATAGCAACACCAACCACAGAGCAGAGCAGCCCCTCTCCCTGCCCATCCACCCTGGCAGCAGTAGTGGAGGTAGTGGCAGCACCCCCAGCCCCGTCACCGCCCCACCCCCTGCAGTGGTGGTGCCCCCTGCAGGGCTGAGCCGGGAGAGACGTGCCCACACCAGGCTGACCCGGGGCATGTCCTGTGGCTCGAACCCAGCTGAGAGGGAGCAGCGGGAGAGATTGGATCACACAGACAGCTCTGACACCAACAGCTCCACCATCCGCAGAAAGTGAGTTCTGTTTCTCTTTTGTATAATTCCCATGTTTCCTCCCAGTGCATTCTTCCCACAACCCACTGAAGCATGGGTTGCTTGATGGATATGGTGTTATGATTTTATTCCCTGACTGAGTAAAACATTGTCACTAATTGTCACTGTTCCTTGATGGTAGTCTCTCAGCATCAGCTGGATGTTACCAACATGCCCAAATTATTCATGCCCAATATGTTCCCTGTGGCGGATCTTACTTAATCTGGCTTAAAAGGAGTTGGCATACTGTTCATTTAATTGTGATCAGACAAACAAACAGCTCTGCTACAGTTGTATAAGTCCTCTGTCTACCTCAGTGAGTGACATCACCACTGAGTAAAAGTGAAGGGATATTTGCATCCGGATCACATCAGTTTGAAGGGAAGTGATGTGCTCACTGTAACCACACGGTCTCAAATAGGTGTAGCTGTGTTCAAGGGGCGAGTATCTGACATACCGAGGACTAGAGGATGATTAGATATTGCTGAAGCTGCTTGGAGCTTTATGGATACTGTGTGTACTCAGGGGGTTAGGGTGTCATTTTACACAGGCTGACCGTTACTGTAATACCTTCTGAGTTTTAGTTCAGCAAGTGCAATGTATAGTCAGTGCATTGTGTGCTCTGTTCAATGCAGTGACTTGCGTGTTTGTGTGTATTCCACTTTCTGTGGGAGTTCCATTTTATGAGTGTGCTGATTTTGTTATCGGGGTTGTGAGATCTGTGTGAAGGAGTGATTTTTTTAATGCTTTATGTGTAGGAGTGGGATGTGTAATGTGCAGAGGAAGACTGTGTGTGTGTGTGTGTGTGTGTGTGTTCACGTGTTTGTGTTCACGTGTTTGTTTTCACGTGTGTGTGTTCACATGTGTGTGTTCACGTGTGCTCGCATGTGTGTGTATGTGGAGAAACCATATGAAATGATTATGCTCTGCTCCATGCCTTTGTCCTTCAAAATCATAAAAATATAGCTTGACGCCCACGTCTGCTCAGAAATGCACTTTCCTTTAGGTTGGTTTCTGAGTGAGAGGTCAGGCCTTATTGGCCATGAATCTCCAGCTAGAGGTCAAGCTAAAGTGAAGGTCTGGAAACACACTTCTGTGGCAAACAATCTAAGCCTCTTTTCAGTTTTACTTCCACACACAGATAATAATATGTGGTCTAATATGTTCAGGTACCAGGCGTATTATCTAAGCTGTTTTGGTGGAGGCAGATCCCTGTAAAAATACTATTGTATACTAACATATGACCATTTCTAGCAATATATATTTTTTTACAGTATGTGTTATGAAGCCATAATAACATCACCAAATCATATTAATCATATCACATTATTTCTCATTTTGGTGGAATACGACTTAATTCCCTCCTTTTGACTTCATCTTCATTTATTTGTTCTCATTAATTGGTTCTCAGTCCCTCATCAGATTGATTCAGACTCTTGACTAGACAAAATCCCCTATTGATAGAAACACATATTAGTTATTTATGTGGGTGTTAAACACACTGATGAATTGCAAATGTAGGACAGTTTGCAGATTCTCCCCTGTTAATGGTAGTGCTTGTGACACATTAGCACTCTAGTTTAGGTTTTAAGCTAATAGCTGTTGTTCTTCAATTTAAGTACCACATTCAATACATGTAGTATACTTAGCTTGGTTGTTAAAGGAGTAGCTACTGTTCTTCAATTCAAGTGCCATATTTACAGTAATATGGAGTTGTGATTTATTTTAGGTTATCCTGTGTTGGTTTCTTCTCTGCCCTGACCTTGTCCTCAAACCCTTACCCAACTCACACCATTCAGCTCATTCTCAGGCCACTGGTGAGGCCTGTCATCTGTCAACAACAACCCACTAATATACACAATATTTACATCATCCATGTTTAGGTCACCCTCAGCCATCTAAATATGGTTCAGATCAAAGAGAGAGAGAGAGAGACAGAGGGAGGAGGGATATAGAGATGAAGGGAGGGAGATAGAGAAGAGAGGATGGGAAAGAGAGAGAGAGCGACCCCGACTCAGCATGTTTCGCTCTAAAAGGGAAACAGTGGAACACACACACTGGTTCACCATCTGTTATCAGGGAGGTAAAGAGAGATGGAGGAAGATAGAGGTAGCGAGCTAGAGAGATGGAGGAGGAGGGAGGGCAGGACAAAGGGGCTAGGTTTAGAGACTAGGTTTTTGTGGCCACTTAGTTTGTCTGTATGAAGAAAATGTACTATCTCAACATTGCCCCTGTGACTGTCCGGTCCTCGTGCTCTGATTTCTAGGGCTGTGATGTTCAGTAGAATGGCCTGACTTAAAGGATGATAAACTATGTCCCGTCTGCTTCTGAACCACAGTAACAGCACAAACTAGCCCATCTCTTCTTTCAGCAGCACAGTGGTGTAGCCCAAACAGCTGTCCCATATTCCATTCCCTCTGCATCCACTAATGGGAAGATGAACAGTGTGAGTTGCAGGCCTTCGGGCGTAGCCACAGGAAGTAAGGGTTCTGGGGGATACTGTCACGTTTGCTGGAATAATTATCAGACCAAGGCGCAGCGGATGTTGAGTTCCACATAATTTATTAGAAAGTGAAACTTAGCAAAACAAAACAATAAACAATAAACTAACAACGAACCGTGACTACAGAGGTGTTACGTGCACTAACTCAAAACAATATCCCATAAAACACAGGTGGAAAAAATGCTACTTAAATATGATCCCCAATTAGAGACAACGATAACCAGCTGCCTCTAATTGGGAATCATACCAAACACCAACATAGAAAAACTAGAACCCCACATAGAAAATAATAACTAGAAAACCCCCCAGTCACGCCCTGACCTACTATACCATGAAAAACAAAGGCTCTCTATGGTCAGGGCGTGACAGATACATTGAAATCATTTTGCAAAAATTAGGCTATACAAAACAATTTCCCCCAAAATGATATTTGTCCTGTCTGAAGAGACATAAATAAAATAATTCAAAATACACCAGAGAGCATCATTTAGCCACAGAGGATAGCTTCTCCAAAATAATCTGTGGAGTAAGTTTTATCACAAGCACTTACAGTCGGGAAGGCAGCAATTTGGGAAACACGCACTCCAACATAGTGTGGCATAGATATAATCCATAGAAGGATTTTGGAACCTCGAACCTTAGCACTTTGATTGTTAAACTTTGACTGAAAATGTGGCGCCTGACAAGTGACTGGGAAGAGTTTTTTGTTTATCGGACATTTGAGAAATTTACTGGCCATCCATAATGCACTGGGTGCGTAACCCATTGGGATGTCCACCCACGCAGCCAGGGTCGTCAATAAACGAGGGATATAGGCTAAATGAGCCATATCTACATGTTCTTAAAAACAGACTAACAAATTACAAAAACACTGTTCGTTGTGTTTGGATGTGTATCATATGTGTCCCGTTGGTATAATGAGTCGGGAGACAGGCGCAGGAATGCGTAATAAGGGGTTTTATTTACCCAAATTTAAAGGGGACGAAGACCAAGCATATACAAAATACAGGGTTAAACCCAAACAAAAGAGCGAGGAGTACCTCGAATACATACACGGGGTGAGACCCGAAAACACAGCACAGGTACTCACACGACCAACGGACATTGTAACAATAATCGACAGCCCAATGGAGAACCAAAGAGCACATTTATACAGATCAATCAGTGGGAAATAGGAACCAGGTGTGCGTAATTTGACAGTTCCGGAGGGATCCGTGACAATATGCAAAACTTTTTTGCCTTTTTTTGTATTGTTTTTTACTTTCCTAAACAATAAATGTCCACCTCACGGTTCAGCTGTCAGAGATTTGAGCACTAAATGCATCAGGGCATTGCATGCATAGACCTATAGGCTTAGGTGTCCACTGTATGATATTAATATTAAAAAAGAAATATAAAGGAAGAGAAGCGTATGCCTAGCCCCAGAGAGAAAGACAGAGAAATGCTGGCGGTATGCCTCGACACCAACATGCATTTCTTTAACCTTGTCAGATAGGCTACTGCGTCTGCTATACAGATATAGGCATACAGAAGAAGACTAATTTTACATTTTCAATCAGAATATTTTTTATAAAGATAATCATTATATTGTTAGATTCTAGGAGTAACTCTGGTAGGCCTTAAACAGTCTTCCTCACCTCACGTTCAACTGTCTGGAGTCAGGTGGAGCGCCGGTGCACACTGCCTTCATATCATAGGCCTGCAGTATAATAGGCTAATAGCCACACCACACCAAACCTTCTCAAAAGTTTCTAAACTTTTTAGGGTAGTATCAAAAATTAAGTCAAGCCATTGTTTATAGGGAAAATACAAGCAGGATATTATATCGCTGCAAACATAACATTACAGTTTGAACTTAAGTTGTCCATAGAAAATGGCTCAACAGAATAAAACAAAACATTTGCGAACTGGTTTAAGCTTTAACAAAAGTTTTTAACAGGCTATATTACAGCAATTACCAAGAAAGGCTACTGCCTACAGTACCCCTCCCCCCAAAATAAAAAAATATGTTTTATTGTCACACACCAGATAGGTGCAGTGAAATGTGTTGTTTTACAGGGTCAGCCATAGTAGTATGGCACACCTGGAGCAAATTGGGGTGAAGTGCCTTGCTCAAGGGCACATCAACAGATGTTTTACCTTGTCAGCTCGGGTTATCGAACCAGCGACCTTTCAGTTACTGTTCCCACACTCTAACCGCTAGGCTACCTGCCACCCTAATAAACAAGTTACAGCAATAGGCTAATTATATTTATTTTACAAACAGCCTACTTATAACCTATCTTAAACTAAATACAGAGCACACAATTAAAAAGACAGATCGAACTTAATTTAGCCAACAAAAAAGTCTGAACAGAATTAAACAAACACGTTTTTGTCACGTATACTCCCTCTCCGGCCTCTAGGTCATCAGGCTGCTGATTATCCCGCACACCTGTCACCATCGTCTCGCGCAGCTGTGTCTCATGACACTGGACTAGACTCCATCACCTCCTTGATTATCTTCGCTATATCTGTCACTCAAAATGGTGGTCAAAATTTGTGCACTTGTGAATAGAGTATAATTTGGGATGCAGAGTTTGTTTGTATTCTGTTATGTAAGTGTATGTGCGTTTTTGCATGCTTGTGCAAATGTTTGGGAGTGTCTGACTATGTGTGAAATAGAGAGGGAGACCCACACAGAGGGAGTGTGAAAGATTAATTAGTGTGACCTTAGTATAATTACTCTTGGCCCAGGGGTGATAGTTATTTGTGTGTGTGTGTGTGTGCATGCGTGATCTCCTGGAATGTCCATTATTAGACAGTAAACACTCCTGGTATCTTATGGTTATCATGGTGTCTTTTAATGGGAGGAAATGACAGTTCTCCCCATGGTGAAAGACTGCACCCCTGTAGCACGTGCAGTAACTTTGATCTAGGTCAAAATTGCTTTCTCATAACATTTCCCTATTGAGTTGCTGAGTATTGCTTCTGTGTTATATAATATAGAAGAAAATAAATAGTTGGAGCTTCCCCTCTTCCTCATTTTCTCATGAGGTTTAGAACCTCAAATGAGCATTGTGCAGGTGGTGGCTGTTTTTTACTTTCCTTACAGCTCTTTATCTCTCTCTCTCCTCCCTCCCCCCTCTGCCTCTTCCTCTCCTCCCTCCCCTCTCTGCCTCTCTTCAGGGCACTACATGTAGATATTTCCTCTGCTTTGTAGGCTGACATTAATTCATTTTTGAAATGCAGGGAATGGTATAGGCTTTTGTTGCAGAGGAAGCTAATTCTGTTGAATCTCTCACACTCACTCTCTCTCTTCCTCTCCACTCCATCCTTCTCTCTCTCTCTCTTTCTTTTTCTATACTCCATATTTTTCACTCCCTCCACCACTTTCTCTCTCTCTCTCTCTCTCTCTCTCTCTCTCTCTCTCTCTCTCTCTCCCCCCCTCACTGTTTCTGTTTCTCTCTGCTGCAGATATGACTCAGAGGAGCTGCAGAAATTACTACTCACTCCCTCTTTTCTCCTCCACCATCTGGTTTACCCTTTCTCCTTTTTTGACTGAAGGCATGATAGATGTTGACGATAATCATCAATGATTACATCATTCATTTGATTATCTGACAGAAGCCCCTCAAGCCTCTTTAACATTGAAGTACTGCTGAAAAGTTACTGCTGAAAAACACTTTGCCTCAGGCAGATCTGGGAATAGGATCTAGCTCAACCTGCTTGACCAATACCAATAAACAGCAGTATGCTATATAAGATAATAAGATCTCTCTGGACCCTCTCTAGTAAAGATGCCCTGAAGGCAGCAGCATCCTCTTCAACAAGTAGTACATCTCCTCCCACTACATCCCCTACATGGAGGCTTTTACTGGTTGTGTAGTCTACTCTCACATTCTACCCTACAGTCACAAAAACACTTTCCTTTTATATTTTCTTGAGAGAAAAGGCATATTCTATCTAAGAATTGTGATGATGCAATGTATCATATTGTTTGATATCATATTGTGCGTTTCTCCACATGGAGGGGAGTGTAAATCTGAGACTGCAGCCTATTCCTCGACCATGGGAGTGTTGTCTCCTGTGATGTGTCGGTCTTTATGAGGTCAGGTAGTGTCATGGTCATGATGACCGTGTCCAATTGGACCTGAGCCCCCGTCCCTGTCTCCTGAGTGGCTCGACCAATGACCTTGGCTCTCTCTGCACGTGTTCGTACTGTATTCACCATTCAGTGGAACTCCCAGGGATTTCATGTCACTGCACAGCAATCGAAGCCAAGGTCTCAACCCTACACACCTCTACTCCCTGGAGAGAGACAGTGTCTTTCTTTAGGTTGTTTCTTTATATTCAATTCTATAGAAACATTTAGGGGTTTTGTCGGTCCACTCTGTTTGGTATTCAGTTCTAGCTCTAGTAGGCTCGAACATAAAGTTGTGCTGCAATGCTTCAAAAACCTTAATGTGACCTTGTGAAGTGTGAAGACAGATTGTTGGATATTGATATTGATTGATGTTAAAGTGGAGTGCACTGTCCTTATCTTAGGTTTATCAAATATTGTGTAAAACATGGTTGCTGTGGAAACTGTAAAGCGTTCCCTAAGGCAGTTACGATGTTGTGCTTCCATCCTCTACCCTGCCTCTCCCAGACCCCCTCACTTCACATATTCACACAGGGGTGGGTGGGTTGACGCTGGGTCTAAACACCCCCACCTCCTCCGCTGATGTCACAGCAGCTTGGAGCTAGAACGATCACGATTAGTCATTTGCTCCTGTAAATTAGTGGTTGTGTACAGAATAAAAGTTCAGAGTGGTGACATAGTCATTTAGAGATGCACTGTGGTAATCAGCACAGAGGCAGGAAATTAAAATTATGACTTATGACACATTCTTTTGTTGACACATGAGTAGGTTAACTATTATAAAAGATGCACTCTTGACCCCTAGAATGTGGATTCAGTTTAGCATCTATTTTATTTGAGTGTAAGCTAGGACTTTGTTTTCAGTGTTGCACAGTAGACTGCTTTATCATATGAGCTCCAGTACTGGGTCAACTGTAAGAAGGAAAATTCAAAATACATACAACACACACACACACACACACACACACACACACACACACACACACACACACACACACACAGCAGCCCTTTACACAATCTCCTCCAATAACTACATTTGGGCAACAATTCTCTAGAGAGTGTTCCTTGTGTCCCAGATGTAGGGGTTAACATTTAGGGGGATTGTACTGTACAGCAGAGAAACTATAGGAATTGTCATTTGGAAATGTTATTCTGTGTGCTGTAGGAAGGTTTAGCATTGACTGACTGAGGACATTGTATCTGCATTATTACTATACTGATCTGTCCATATATCTATCTATGGCTGTGATTGGACTGAGTCAGTTCGCTGTAGTTGACATGTCAGCTGTCCTTTGGCCACTGGCCATTGTGGATTGCTTAACTATTACCTGATTCAGTGTCTTTGGCATTCAGATGTAGACAAGTGGTAGTTTGACGACGGGACGCGGTGAAACACATGTGCACGCAGCGCTGTGGAGCAGAAGACTGGTTACCGTGGGAACGCTGTGAGCTCCTCTTGAAAGAACTCTGTGGGCGAGAGAGAGAATAGAGAGAGGGAGAGAGAGAAGCGAAGAGAGGAGAGGGTAGGAGTGAGACCAGGAGAGGAGTGAAAGACAGGCGATCGTATGGAGAGAAGAGAGAGAGAGATGGAAGAGAGCTGCTGAAGAGAGAGAGAAAGAGAGAGAGAAATAGTCATTTTTCATTGGAGGGTAAGCTACAGGTCTCCTCAATTGGTAAAGTTGGGCCACTTTTTCTTTGGTCAAATGATATGAGGGATCATTATAATTTTCACACTGACTAACTGATCCTGTGACAGCCTGACATAATGTCAGTCTCTTGAGTACATCTGGCTTCCCACCTCTTCTACTCTTAATGAAACCTAATTGTGTCTCTCCAAACAACCACCAGAAAACACATCTGACAGGTAAACCCACCCACCCAGCATAGTATTAAAACCCTCATTTTAGGGTAGTACACACAGTGGTATTGTTTACTCTACTAGAGAGCTCCAATAGATAGCAGGTGCTGCTGCTACATAGATGGAGGTAATTGTAATCATGCCCCTCTTCTTCTCCGGTAAATGAGCGCCTCTATTGCCTGGCACTCAGCACCAAACGCCCACACAGGCAGTCCGCGCTGTTGCCAAGCAGCGGGAGACTCGGAGCCCAGAATAGGGGGAGGGGGTTTCGAAAAACACTTAACTTTAGGCTAGAGGCAGCGCACACGGGGGGGGGGGGGGGGGCGGCTCCCCCACACACACGTTCTCATCTGTAGACGGGGGGGGGGGTATGACGCAGTAGGCTCCCACACACACACTCCCATCTGTAGATAGTGAATAGAAAAATGTAAATGTTGAAATAAAAGATTTTTCAAGAGGCTTGTGCTTCAGTTGGTTAAAGTAGGTTTGTGCCTGGTTACTGGCTCAGGCTAGTGAATGTGAATCCTTACTGGCCACGAACTGTAATGTGTATCCGAGTTGAAATGTTCAAGATATACGACGCAAAACAGGTAAAGATACTGACCCAATGGCAGAGATGACTGCATTCGGAAAGTATTCAGACCCCTTCCCTTTTTCCACATTTTGTTACATTACAGCGTTATTCTAAAATGGATTAAATAAAATTATCCTCAATCTACACACAATACCCCATAATGACATCACAATACCCCATAATGACATCACAATACCCCATAATGACATCACAATACCCCATAATGACAAATCAAAAACGGGTTTTTAGACATTTTTGCAAATGTATAAAAACACAAAAACAGAAATAACTTATTTACATAAGTATTCAGACCCTTTGCTATGAGACTCGAAATTGAGCTCAGGTGACTCCTTTTTCCATTGATCATCCTTGAGATGTTTCTACAACTTGATTTGAGTCCACCTGTGGTAAATTCAATTGATTGTACATGATTTGGAAAGGCACACACCTGTCTATATAAGGTCCCACAGTTGACAGTGCATGTCAGAGCAAAAATACAATCCATGAGGTCGAAGGAATTGTCCGTAGAGCTCCTAGACAGGATTGTGTTGATGCCCATATCTGGGGAATGGTACCACAACATTTCTGCAGCATTGAAGGTCCCCAAGAACACAGTGACCTCCATCATTCTTAAATGGAAGTAGTTTGGAACCACCAAGACTCTTCCTAGAGCTGGCCGCCCAGCCAAGCTGAGCAATCAGGGGAGAAGGGCCTTGGTCAGGGAGGTGACCAAGAACCCGATTGTCACTCTGACAGAGCTCCAGACTTTCTCTGTGGAGATGGGAGGACCTTCCAGAAGGACAACCATCTCTACAGCACTCCACCAATCAGGCCTTTAATGTAGAGTGGCCGGACCTCAGTAAAAGGCACATGACAGCCCGCTTGGAATATGTCAAAAGGCACCTAAAGGACTCCGACCATGAGAAACAAGATTCTCTGGTCTGATGAAACCTAGATTTAACTATTTGCCCTGAATGCCAAGAGTCACATCTGGAGGAAAACTGGCACCATCCCTACGGTGAAGCATGGTGGTGTCGGCATCATGCTGTGGGGATGTTTCTCAGTGGCAGTGACTGGGAGACTAGTCAGGATGGAGGGAAAGACGAATAGAGCAAAGTACAGAGAGATCCTCGATGAAAACCTGCTCCAGAGCACTCAGCACCTCAGACTGGGGCGAAGGTTCACCTTCCAACAGGACAACGACCCTAAGCATACAGCCAAGACAACGCAGGATTGGCTTCGGGACAAGTCTCTGAATGTCCTTGAGTGGCCCAACCAGAGCCCGGACTTGAACCCAATCGAACATCTCTGGAGAGACCTGAAAATAGCTTTGCAGCGACGCTCCCCATCCAACCTCACAGAGCTTGAGAGGATCTGCAGAGAAAAATGGGAGAAACTCCCCAAATACAGGCGTGCCAAGCTTGTAGCGTCATACCCAAGAAGACTTGAGGCTGTAATCGCTGCCAAAGGTGCTTCAACAAAGTACTGAGTGAAGGGTCTGAATAATTAAACTGTATACAATACTGTAAGTTGTTATGAGTGTCTCTTCCTCTTCCTCTATAGATAGATAGACTCACCTGCACACTGACATGTCCTGACACTCTTTTTACCCTGCTGTGTGTTGGAGGTAGTCCTTTATTTGTACCGTGTACACCCCTCCACACACCATATTTCCGTTGCCTCTTCCACTTTTACCTCTCCTCCGCTCCTCTTCACTTGATTATTTTCCCCCCTTGGCCTCCTCCGTATACAACCTCTGTCATTCTCTCTCTCCTCCCACTCTTCGCTTCCTCTCTCCATCCAATTGGCAACAGATTTTCATTCGAATATAAAAAAATCTGCAGATAAACAATATGCGCATTTTCCCACCAGAGATGTGTTTCCTTCAAATGGACTTGTTGCGGATAAAAGGCTGTGTGAGATGACGTAGTTAAATTTGCAGTTACATTTAATCGCATTTTCAACTGTACTGATTGTTTTATTACAAAAAAAGTTTGCATTATATAGAGAATGTGTCCACTCTGATATTTGCATGTGCACTCTAGCCAACAGCTTGCAGATACGGTGCGGATATAGCCTACATTATGAGATTATTGTGGACAAAAGAAGAACGAGATAATTGTTTTTTCGCTATTTATTGGAAAGGAGCATCAAGCTCATCACTGTGCACTTTCACCACCCTGTGAAGTTCACCATAATTTATTTCATCTGTAGCCTAATACACTGCATGGTTTCCTGGGTCATAGTGGAAGGACCACTCAACATATCATTGCGTGACTCCAAGTTTCCCTCCATATGGTGGTTATTATGTTTACAGTGCATTCGGAACGTATTCAGACCACTTGACTTTTTCCACATTTTGTTATGTTACAGCCTTATTCTAAAATGGATTGAATATATTTTTTCCTCATTAATCTACACACAATACCCCATAATGACAAACCAAAAACAGGTTTTAAGAAATGTGTGCAAATATATTAAAAATGTCAAACTGAACTATCACATTTACAAAAGTATTCAGACCCTTTACTCAGTACTTTGTTGAAGCACCTTTGGCAGTGACTACAGCCTCGAGTCCTCTTGGGTATGACGCTACAAGCTTGGCACACCTGTATTTGGGGAGATTCTCCCATTCTTCTCTGCAGATCCTCTCAAGCTCTGTCAGGTTGGATGGGGAGTGTCGCTGCACAGCTATTTTTGATCGCGTTCAAGTCCTGGCTCTGGCTGGGCCACTCAAGGACATTCAGACATCCTGTTAGAAGGTGAACCTTCGCCCAGTCTGAGGTCCTGAGCGCTCTGGAGCAGGTTTTCATCAAGGATCTCTCTGTACTTTGCTCTGTTCATCTTTCCCTCGATCCTGACTAGTCTCCCAGTCCCTGCCACTGAAAAACATCCCCACAGCATAATGCTGCCACCCCCCTGCTTCACTGCAGCGAAGGTGCCAGGTTTCCTCCAGACATGACGCTTGGCATTCAGGCCAAAGAGTTCAATCTTGGTTTCATCAGAGTTTCTCATGGTCTGACAGTGCCTTGGCAAACTCCAAGCGGGCTGTCATGTGCCTTTTACTGAGGCGTGGCTTCCGTCTGTTCACTCTACCATAAAGACCTGATTGGTGGAGTGCTGTAGAGATGGTTGTCCTCCGGGAAGGTTCTCCCATCTCCACAGAGGAACTCTGGAGCTCTGTCAGAGTGACCATCGGGTTCTTGGTCACCTCCCTGACCAAGGCCCTTCTCCCCCGATTGCTCAGTTTATCCAGGGGGCCACATCTAGAAAGGGTCTTGGTGGTTCCAAACTTCTTCCATTTAAGAATGATGAAGGCCACTATGTTCTTGGGGACCTTCAATGATGCAGAAATGTGTTGGTACCCTACGCTAGATCTGTACCTCGACACAATCCTGTCTCGGAGCTCTATGGACAATTCCTTCGACCTCATGGTTTGGTTTTTGCTCTGACATGCACTGTCAACAGTGTAACCTTATATAGACAGGTGTGTGCCTTTCCAAATCATGTCCAATCAATTGAATTTACCACAGTTGGACTCCAATCAAGTTGTAGAAACATCTCAAGGATGATCAATGGAAACAGGATGCACCTGAGCTCAATTTCGAGTCTCATAGCAAATGGTCTGAATACTTATGTAAATAATGTATTTCTGTTTTTTTAATCCGTTTTAGAATAAGGCTGTAACATAAAAAAATTGGAAAAAGGGAAGGGGTCTGATTACTTTCCGATGGCACTGTATATCAATATTTGCACATAAAAGCGTTTCCACCGCCATTCCTCACATAATACATTTTACAGATATCCCAGTTCATCTAGTGTATTTTGTTTTGTCAAAATTTGGAACGTTAACTGACAAATTAGCTGTTTCTATCAGCACTGTCATGACATTTTTTTATCCGACATGTACTTTACTTAAAAAGGTTGGAAACCTGGTTAGTGTCACTCTCCTTATTCACTCCCTGTGTGCTGCTATCGTACTTGGCTCCACGAGGGGGCAAAAAGGGGCTTAGCCCCCTCAGTTGAAATTTGGGACAGAGCGTGCCATGGTGTGTGTAGGGGGACTATGGAAAGCCACCGAGGCACAGGGTTTCCGTTAGCCGGTAATTGCCGGCTTTTGGCCGATAAATAAATGAAAAGCCAATAAATAAAAATATAGCCAGTCAAATTGTTCTGGGATGCCCTGATGCTGAGGAGAGAGAGCCTTGGCCTAGGCTACTGTTGATTGTTCTGGGATGCCCTGATGCTGAGGAGAGAGAGCCTTGGCCTAGGCTACTGTTGATTGTTCTGGGATGCCCTGATGCTGAGGAGAGAGAGCCTTGGCCTAGGCTACTGTTGATTGTTCTGGGATGCCCTGATGCTGAGGAGAGAGAGCCTTGGCCTAGGCTACTGTTGATTGTTCTGGGATGCCCTGATGCTGAGGAGAGAGAGCCTTGGCCTAGGCTACTGTTGATTGTGAAGATGGAGGCCTTTTTTACTGAAGTAAAACGAAAGTTAGAGAGTATGCCTATAGTGAAAAGCCTACAAGGCAGGGCTCCAGACTGCAAACATTTGGTCGCATTTTGCAACCCTTTGACACCTTCTTGTGGGAGATTTTTTTTTTTTACTGGTTGCATCGGTGCAGTCCTCATTATCCTCATGATTCCTGTAATGAAAGTGTCTGCCTGCCTGCTCCTGTAACTGTTTTGCTGGGGCCTGTTGCTGTGTAGAGCAGCAAAATAGTTTTCTGATTGTTTAACATAAAATCCAATTGCTGGGAAAACCCAGCTATCATGTTGTCACAAATGAAGAGAGGATGTTTTCAGCTGTCTGTAGGTATACTTTTTATTTCTCAACTCTCAATTATGAGCTCAATAGCAACTATTTTACAAAGATATTTGATATTGAGATACGCAACGTTCGAAATGTGCATTGGCCATTGCGAGTGCATTACTATTGGACAATAGGCTACAACTGCAACGTTTATTTTGCATTAAATGTACTGTTAGATTAATACATGGCTACTATGAGTGGTTATTATCTTTAGAATTAGTGATATAGTTCATGTGTTTTGAGTTTCCACATACTCATGTGGTGAATTAGCCCTAAATAAATTAGCCTATGATTTCAGAACACATAATGATACAGGAATATTAATCTCTAAACAAAAATATTCTGGAGCCCTATTTGAACAGTGACATGTATTTGGCCAGACAGCTGTGCATGGCTGCATCTCACTAGTAGGATGTAGGATATATTTTGATTTGAATTTCCGTTCACCTTTTGTTTACTGCTTTTGTTTTACTGTTCATGTAACCAGCCTAAATATGGATTGTGTCATGATTTTATCGATACAATATTTTATTTACTAGGCCTACCACTTGATACTGCTGTTTCATTCATTCACTTTCGCAGTTGTGTCGGTATTCTAAGCCAAACTGCTATTCAGTATTTTTGTTTGCGTGCATGAATAACTAGGCTACTACTTTCAGCATTTAGTTTGCATTATTTTGGTAAGACAGCTGTGTGTGCGGCTGCATTCACATAGGCTGTTTGTAATAGGTGAATTACCCTATCTATCTTGCAGCCTATATTCATTACCAAAACGGCCTTGCTTTAGCATGTAGGTCGCTGTCCATTGTGCTGATACCGCGCAGCGGAGATCTGTAGCCTACCTGTCACTTCAAACGCACTCAATGATCTTGGAGTCTGCATTTGAGCTGTATGTTTATTGTGGTGTAGCGTGATATAAGCAGAATTTAATATATACTCAACATAAATATGAAAATATTAATGCAACATGCAACAATTTCAAAGACTTTACTGAGTTACAGTTCATATAGGAAATCAGCAATTGAAATAAATTCCTTCGGACCTAATCTATGGATTTCACATGACTGGGAATACAGATATGCATCTGTTGGTCACAGATACCTTAAAAATAAAAAGGTAGGGGTGTGAATCAGAAAACCAGTCAGTATCTGGTGCGACACATCTCCTTCGTGTAGAGTTGATACGGCTGTTGATTGTTGCCTGTGGAATGTTGTCCCGCTCTTCTTCAATAGCTGTGCGAAGTTGCTGGATATTGGTGGGAACTGGAACACGTTGTCGTACACATAGATCCAGAGCATCACAAACATGCTCGATGGGTGACATGTCTGGTGAGTATGCAGGCCATGGAAGAACTGGGACATTTTCACCTTCCAGGAATGGTGTACAGATCCTTGCGACATGGAGCCATGCATTATCATGATGTGATGGTGGGTGATGAGTGGCATGAACAATGGGCCTCAGGATCTCATCACGGTATCTCTGTGCATTCAAATTACCATCGATAAAATGCAATTGTGTTCGTTATCCGTAGCTTATGCCTGCCCATACCATAACCCCACCGCCACCATGGGGCACTCTGTTCACAACGTTCAACGTTGACGTCAGAAAACCGCTCGCCACACAACACCATGCACGTGGCCTGTGGTTGTGAGGCCGGTTGGACGTACTGCCAAATTCTCTAAAACGATGTTGTAGGTGGGTTATGGTAGAGAAATGAACATTAAATTATTTGGCAACAGCTCTGGTGGACATTCCTGCAGTCAGCATGCCAATTGCACGCTCCCTCAAAACTTGAGACATCTGTGGCATTGTGTTGTGTGTTAAAACTGCACATTTTAGAGGGGCCTTTTATTGTCCCCAGCACAATGTGCACCTGTGTAATGATCATGCTATTTAATCGATTTCTTGATATGCCACACCTGTCAGGTTGATGGGTTGTCTTGGCAAAGGAGAAATGCTCACTAACAGGGATGTAAATACATTTGTGAACAACATTGGAGAGAAATAAGCTTTTTGTGCATATGGAACATTTCTGGGATCTTTATCTTTTGTTTTATTTCAGCTCATGAAATATGAAGCACTTTACATGTTGCGTTTATGTTTTTGTTAAGGATAATTCCAATGTAAGAACCCAAAATAAATGGTGCACCCTCGCCGATTTCAACTGCCCCCTCAGTCACTTTATCCTGGCGCCGGGTCTGGCTGCTATCCTTGCTTTTCTTCACTCTCTCTGCCCTCCCTCCATCAAATTATTCTACTGTAGGTACACGTGTGTATGTGTGTGTGAGTGTGCGCACATATGTGTGTGTGCGTGAGTGCATGTAACAATATAACATACATACACTTTTTTGGTTGCATCAGTGCAGTCCTCATTATCCTCATGATTCCTGTAATGAAAGTGTCTGCCTGCCTGCTCCTGTATCTGTTTCTCTGGGGCCTGCTGCTGCGTCGAGCGAGCCACTCTTGCTCTCCTTTCCCGGGGGGAAAAAATGCTCTGGGAGAAAGTAAAGAAATCTTCCAGAAATCCTAAACCAGCAGTATGTGTGTGGTTAGTCTGTGTGTGTGTTTAGTGTGTGTTTGGTTAGTGTGTGTGGGGGGGAAGGGCTGAGTGGGCCGATAGAGGGGTGCGTTGTCAGAAGACATAATAGCTGTGTTCATTGTGCAGAAGTCAGAGCCCAGATGAGCCTGTCATTTACTGTTGGTGCTACTGTTCATGTTACTGTTCATGTTACTATTGATGCTACTGTTGATGCTACTGTTGATGCTACTGTTCATGTTACTGTTGATGCTACTGTTGATGTTACTGTTGATGTTACTGTTGATGTTACTGTTGATGTTACTGTTGATGTTACTGTTGATGTTACTGTTGATGTTACTGTTCATGTTACTATTGATGTTACTGTTGATGCTACTGTTGATGTTACTGTTCATGTTACTGTTCATGTTACTGTTCATGTTACTGTTGATGTTACTGTTGATGTTACTGTTGATGTTACTGTTGATGTTACTGTTGATGTTACTGTTGATGTTACTGTTCATGTTACTGTTGATGTTACTGTTGATGTTACTGTTGATGTTACTGTTGATGTTACTGTTCATGTTACTGTTGATGTTACTGTTCATGTTACTGTTGATGTTACTGTTCATGTTACTGTTGATGCTACTGTTGATGTTACTGTTGATGTTACTGTTCATGTTACTGTTGATGTTACTGTTGATGTTACTGTTGATGTTACTGTTGATGTTACTGTTGATGTTACTGTTGATGTTACTGTTGATGTTACTGTTGATGTTACTGTTGATGTTACTGTTCATGTTACTGTTGATGCTACTGTTGATGTTACTGTTGATGTTACTGTTCATGTTACTGTTCATGTTACTGTTCATGTTACTGTTCATGTTACTGTTCATGTTAGTTAGGGAGATGCTGCTAGATAGATAGCTCTTGCATAACAACATCCGCACAGAGATCTCGCTTCCCTTAGAGTCAGACCCCAAGCTGAATATTCATGACTATTCTAGAATGATACTTTATAAATAATGGTTGAATAATTGGTGTAGCAGGACTAATATAGTTGAAGTCGGAAGTTTACATACACTTAGGAGTCATTAAAACTCGTTTTTCAACCACTCTACAAATTTCTTGTTAACAAACTATAGTTTTGGCAAGTCGGTTAGTACATCTACTTTTTGCACGACACAAGTAATTTTTCCAACAATTTTTACAGACAGATTATTTCACTTATAATTCACTGTATCACAATTCCAGTGGGCCAAACATTTACATCCACTAAGTTGACTGTGCCTTTAAACAGCTTGGAAAATTCCAGGAAATGATGTCAAGGCTTTAGAAGCTTCTGATAGGCTAAATGACATAATTTGAGTCATTTGGAGGTGTACCTGTGGATGTATTTCAAGGCCTACCTTCAAACGCAGTGCCTCTTTGCTTGACATCATGGGAAAATCAAAAGAAATAAGCCAAGACCTCAGAAAAAATTGTAGAACTTCACAAGTCTGGTTCATCCTTGGGAGAAATTTCCAAATGCCTGAAGGTACACCACGTTCATCTGTACAAACAATAGTAAGCAAGTATAAACACCATGGGACCACGCAGCCATCATACTGCTCAGGAAGGAGACGCGTTCTGTCTCCTAGAGATAAACGTACTTTGGTGTGAAAAGTGCAAATCAATCCCAGAATAACAGCAAAGGACCTTGTGAAGATGCTGGAGGAAACAGGTACAAAAGTATCTATATCCACAGTAAAACGAGTCCTATATCGACATAACCTGAAAGGCCGCTCAGCAAGGAAGAAGCCACTGCTTCAAAACCGCCTTAAAAAAGCCAGACTACGGTTTGCAACTGCACATGGGGACAAAGATCATACTTTTTGGAGAAATGTTCTCTGGTCTGATGAAACAAAAATAGAACTGTTTGGCCATAATGACCATCGTTATGTTTGGAGTAAAAAAGGGGATGCTTGCAAGCCAAAGAACACCATCCCAACCGTGAAGCACAGGGGTGGCAGCATCATGTTGTGGGGGTGCTTTGCTGCAAGAAGGACTGGTGCACTTCACAAAATAGATGGCATCATGAGGGAGGAAAATTATGTGGATATATTGAAGCAACATCTCAAGACATCAGTCAGGAAGTTAAAGCTTGGTCGCAAATGGGTCTTCCAAATGGACAATGACCCCAAGCATACTTCCAAAGTTGTGGCAAAATGGCCTAAGGACAACAAAGTCAAAGTATTGGAGTGGTCATCACAAAGCCCTGACATCAAACCTATAGAACATTTGTGGGCAGAACTGAAAAAGCGCGTGCGAGCAAGCAGGCCTACAAACCTGACCCAGTTACACCAGCTCTGTCAGGAGGAATGGGCCAAATTCACCCAACTTATTGTGGGAAGCTTGTGGAAGGCTACCCGAAACGTTTGACCCAAGTTAAACAATTTAGGGGCAATGCTATTAAATACTAGTTGAGTGTATGTAAACTTCTGACCCACTGGGAATGTAATGAAAGAAATAAAAGCTGAAATGAATCATTCTCTCTACTATTATTCTGACATTTCACATTCTTAAAATAAAGTGGTGATCCTAACTGACCTAAGACAGGGAATTTTTACTAGAATTAAATGTCAGGAATTGTAAAAAACGGAGTTTAAATGTATTTGGCTAAGGTGTATGTAAACCTCCGACTTCAACTGTATGTCATGACAGAGTAAAAAAGTGTTCACACTCAGATTTGTTCTGAATCCTTTCCCTAGTGTTCTGCTCTGTAGGGTTCCTCTAACATTTCAATAAAATGCCTTCATATTTATGCGGAAAGCGTTTTCATCAGTACAGAAATAACTGTAAGTACTGTTACCTCTATTTAATCAGTATAAATAGGGATGTGCTGTGATCTCAGCTACCACATTCAGTATTATCAAAGCCACTGCTGACAGGTTCTTCTGCTTTAATTGGAACTCTTATCATCAGCCACGCTACACAAACGAGCGCTGCCTCTGCAATGTCTGCATAATTATAATCCTTAGTCATTTTGAACCTCTTTCATTCTCTCTCTAAGCCACTATCTCTCTGTAACTGCTTATGCTGATACGCTGATTTCTTTGGGACCCTGTCACACCCAAAGTTTTGGTCAATTCCAGTTGAAGTCAGATTAATTGAAATTCAAGTCATGAAAAGAAAATGTATCAATATAGGAGGATGCATGACATAGTTCAAATAGAACGCAACCTTCTTGTCACTCTCCCAGCTTACTGTTACCGGCACTCTCTCAGTGTCTCTAGTCGCTTGGTTAACTCTCTTCCATAAATACCTCATAGTTATCCTCAATTTCATAGTTACATGCAATTTCTTTCCCCCAAATATTTGAAACTCCACTCGCTCCCTCTAACCCATTTAGCTACTTCTGTATGAGGGACCAGTTTAAAACTACTTTCCTGGTCAGGTATAATTAATCCAGGTGACCTGCTGGATCTTTCAGTGAGCGGCCTCTCTCCCTGGCCTCTGTACCACACGCAGCGGGGCCCCAATTTGAAATGACTTGGACTGTCACTGTGTGTCTGAGTGGGAGGCCTGCTGTTACCACTCTAATCTAACTCATCCAAGAGCTTTCCTATCTCTGCTCTCTCTCTCATCTCTGTCATCTCTCTCCTCTATCCTCTTCGTTCAGATTCTGCAGATGGAATTACTCTGATTTTTTGGTAGAGGAGAATTTAGATTCTAGACTGACTTCAAAAAGCTTACGGATTTTATGTGCACTTGTACTGTATTACAGAGAGTGGTTTAACTTTTTTATAGAAGACTGCAGAAGAGCGGTACAGTGTGGCAGAGTGCAGTGTTGGGTTATATAATCCGTTAGTGTTGGAGTTTTCAGATATAATCCTCCCTCTCTCTTTTCCTTTTCTTTCTCACTCTCTATTTATATATCCCTCATTCTTTCTATCTCTCGCTCCTTTTCTCTCCATCCATCCATCCACTCATCCATCCAACCAACCAACCCACCCACCCACCCACCCACCCACCCACCCACCCACCCACCCACCCACCCACCCACCCACCCACCCACCCACCCTCTCTCTCGCTCTCTCTTTCTCGCTCTCTCTCTTTCTCTCTCTGTCTCTCTCTTTCTCTCTCTCTCTTTCTCTCTTTCTCTTTCTCTCTCTCTCTCTTTTTCTCTCTGTCTCTCTCTCTCTTTCTTTCTCTCTCTCTCGCTCTCTCTCTGTCTCCTCTCTTTATCACACACTCTCTCTGTCTATTGTCAGGCCTATTTACTGTACATGCCTGTATTTTTCTTCTCTAACTCATGTCCTCTGTCCAGGTTTTTCTTTTGTGGAGTTGGATGCCATCCTTGACCTTTTTCCAGACAGTCAATAGATGATGATGATGAGAGGTCAGGGTGGTTGGCTGACTGGATGACTGAGGAACACCATTGTTTGCAGAAGCTCTGTACCTTTGTTGTCCCTCACTCCTGAGTTTGTTAGACACTTCAGTAGGACAGTCATGTACATTGCAATTCATGATACATTTTTTTATTTTAATCTCTCATATGTCTTTCTTCTGTTTACTACCATTGCTGCTTCACTCAATGACAATGTTCTTGTGCCTTGCTTCAATTCAATTGTCTCTCTCTTTCTTCATTTTTTGCTCCGTTTCTCTGTCTCCGTCTCTTTTCCTCTCTCTCTGTACATCTGTCTTTCTTTTTTGGTCTTTCTTAAGTGTCAGGCAGTCACCATCTTACTCAAGCTATCCAATCTCTGCTCCCACAAGTCCTACTGCAGCCAGCCCCTATGCCACCCTCCTCCCCACCAGTCTGACTGTTAACAGCTTCTTCAGCCTCCATCAGTACTGCTGCCCCTCGTCTGCCAAACACTCGCAGCAGGCAAGGTAAGGGCCACCTAAGGGCCTTCAAAAGAACCCCAAGAACCATTTAATACCTCACAACAATCCTTACCTCCTGCAAGACCCTTAGAACCCTAAACAGATCCTCAGTCCTCCCCTGGTCACCAACCCTTACTTCAAAGCTTGACCCTCCCTTTCCTCTTCCTACAAAACCCCTTCACTCCCCTGGTTAACCCCCTGGTAACCCGTCACCCTAAGACCCTTACCCTTTACCCAGCCCCTGACCTGTGCAAGAACCCTCCATTGCTATGTCACCTCGTCGTTGTTTCACCACCTGTTTTGCCTTTCATCATCTGGTCTCCCATACACCTGTGGGAATGTGTCACCAGTTCAATCCTGACCCTGGCCTATGCCATACTGCCATGCTGCCTCCTCATCTTTCTTGACTATCAGAGAGTCCTCACTGTTGTCTCCATCTTAACCGCTGTGTCTGAGAGGGGAGTAGAGGGGATGGCTGTCTTTAAAGGGTTAAAACTTAAAAGGGCCGTTTTAGAGAGAGAGAGAGAGAGAGAGAGAGAGAGAGAGAGAGAGAGAGAGAGAGAGAGAGAGAGAGAGAGAGAGAGAGAGAGAGAGAGAGAGAGAGAGAGAGAGAGAGAGAGAGAGAGAGAGAGAGAGAGAGAGAGAGAGAGAGAGAGAGAGAGAGAGAGAGAGAGAGAGAGAGAGAGAGAGAGACTCACTTAGAGAAGAGAAAAAGCAATCTTCTTGAGTGGAGGGTCTGAAGGTAGTCTGAGTCACCACTAAACCCACTGAATCTTCACCTTCTCTCTCTCTCTCAACATGACCCTGTGATGTACTGGAGCAGACACCAGCTTCAGGCCATCATGGTTCAGGACTGCCATCTAGTGGGATATACAGGCCTAGTGTGCAGTCAGTGAGCGCTAGTTAGCATTGTTGCCTGGACAGAGTACTATGGAAATATGACCTAGAATACAGCAGCTGATAGCTAAGAAACACAAATGATTATTATTGATTATTTTTTACACAGGATATGACATGAACATTTAAGACAGCATCCTGCTCCTCTCTTCTCTCAGTATCATTTCCACTACTGTATGCGTTGATCAGCTTTTTCTCACGTATTTATGTCTCATGCCTTTTCTCTTTTTCTTGCTGTTTTTCTCTGTTTCTCTGTGTGTTCGTCTGTCTGTCTGCCTCTGTGCCTGTCTCCCTGCCTACTTGTCTGTCTGCCTGTCTCCCTGCCTACTTGTCTCCCTACCTACTTGTCTGTCTGTCTGTCTGTCTGTCTGTCTGTCTGTCTGTCTGTCTGTCTGTCTGTCTGTCTGTCTGTCTGTCTGTCTGTCTGTCTGTCTGTCTGTCTGTCTTCTTCTCTCTGTCTCCTTCCCTTCCTATCTATCTGTCTATCAACCTGTCTCTTTTCCTCTCTGTCTGTCTCTTTACCCATTCCCGTTGGTTCCTCAGAGAGGAGTGCAAGGATGTGCCCTCCCATCAGTTCTGTTGTCCCTCCTCAGGGTGCAGTAGCCCCTCCTCTCGGTAACCCTGGACTTTGATTGGTCTCTTGGCATCAGTCTGGACAACTGATTGGTCTCTTTGTGCCTAACTGGACAGCTCTTCCAATCCACCTGAGTCGGACCCTCTGGGGGACTCTTGTTATTTACTGAGAGAAAACTGGAAGCCTCCTCAATACAGTTTAACATATGAATGACTCTGGAGGGAGCCTCATCTGGCTGGATTTATTCTGATCATCTTCAGAGTTGCATGCAAATTCTAGTATTATGATAGTTAGTGATAGTGATTTACCAGATACAGTGCCTTCAGAAAGTATTCAGACCCCACATTTTGTTACATTACAGCCTTATTCTAAAATGCATTAAATAAATAAAAATCCTCAGCAATCTACACACAATACCCCATAATGACAAAGTGAAAACAGGTTTTTAGACACTTTTGCAGATTTATTAAAAATAAAAACAGAAACACCTTATTTACATAAGTATTCAGACCCTTTGCTATGACACTCGAAATTGAGCTCTGGTGCATCCTGTTTCCATTGATCATCCTTGAGATGTTTATACAACTTGATTTGAGTCCACCTGTGGTAAATTCAATTGATTGGACATGATTTGGAAAGGCACACACCTGTCTATATAAGGTCCTACAGTTGACAGTGCATGTCAGAGCAAAAAACCAAGCCGTGAGGTCGAAGGAATTGTCCGTAGAGCTCCGAGACAGGATTGTGTCGAGGCACAGATCTGGAGAAGGGTACCAAAACATTTCTGCAGCATTGAAGGTCCCCAAGAACACAGTGGCCCCCATCATTCTTAAATGGAAAAAGTTTAGAGCCACCAAGACTCTCCCTAGAGCTGGCCGCTAGGCCAAACTAATACAATCGGGGGAGAAGGGCCTTGGTCAGGGAGGTGACCAAGAACCCGATGATCACTCTGACAGAGCTCTAGTGTTCCTCTGTGGAGATGGGAGAACCTTCCAGAAGGACAACCATCTCTGCAGCACTCCACCAATCAGGCCTTTATGGTAGAGTGACCAGACGGAAGCCACTCCTCACGAAAAAAGGCACATGACAGCCTGCTTGGTGTTTGCCAAAAGGCACCTAAAGACTCTCAGACCATGGAAAACAAGATTCTCTGGTCTGATGAAACCAAGATTGAACTCTTTGGCCTGAATGCCAAGCGTCATGTCTGGAGGAAACCTGGCACCATCCCTACAGTGAAGCATTGGGGTGGCAGCATCATGCTGTGTGGATGTTTTTCAGCGGCACGGACTGGGAGACTAGTCAGGATCGAGGCAAAGATGAACAGAGCAAAGTACAGAGAGTTCCTTGATGAAAACCTGCTCCAGAGTCCTCAGGACCTCAGACTGGGGTGAAGGTTCACCTTCCAACAGGACAACGACCCTAAGCACACAGCCAAGACAACGCAGGAGTGTGTCCCTGAGCGGCCGAGCCAGAGCCCGGACTTGAGCCGGAACAAACATCTCTGGAGTGACCTGAAAATAGCTGTGCAGCAATGCTCCCCATCCAACCTGACAGAGCTTGAGAGGATCTGCAGAGAAAAATGGGAGAAACTCCCCAAATGCAGGTGTGCCAAGCTTGTAGCGTCATAACCAGGAAGACTCTGGGCTGTAATCACTGCCAAAGGTGATTCAAGTACTGAGTAAAGGGTCTGAATACTTATGTAAATATGATATTTTCATTTATTTCAATTTCTTTATTAGCAAACATTTCTAAAAACCTGTTTTTGGTTTGTCATTATGGGGTATTGTGTGTAGATTTATGAGGGAAACAATCAATTTAATACATTTTAGAATGAGGCTGTAATTTAACAAAATGTGGAAAAAGTCAAGGGGTCTGAAAACTTTCCGAAGGCATGGTATTATGACTCCACGGTAGACTCATGAACCATGATTATCTCCTCACTTTGTATATCATCTCTGTCTCACCGCCTAACGTTATTAGCTTTTCTCTACTCGTCTTCACACCTGTAGCCTCTGTTTTAAGTAGTCGTTCTCTATGTTCAGTAGCTACTACACTGCCACCCCAGTCTGTGAGAAGCTAGGCTTATCATAACTCAATGAAATCTAAGGAGAGAAAAAAGCCATTTCAATGTCATGTCCTGGTATTTGTTTGTGTTTGTTTAGAAATGTTAGATGATGTTGCTCCGTATCTGAAATAAACGTATTATGTTTGGTGCATAGAATAATATATATTTTTTTCTGATGTACTGTAGACCTCTGGACAGCAGGGGGCATAGTTATCATAAGCTCAACGGTAGAGTAGTCCTACTTCTCAACTTTGTCTCTGAGACACATACAGTAGTTGACCGGTAACTGTGGGCACAGGCATCTTCAATAAATGTTGGTGGCCAATAGAACATTATATCTGTGTGTATTTATGATCTATGTGTGTTTTCTTTACTCTAATCATACACTAGGTGCTATCTAGAACCTAAAAGGGTTCTTCAGCTGTCCACGTAGGATAACATTTTAAAGAACCAGGTAGAACCCTTTTGGTTCCAAGTAGAACTGTTTTGGGTTCCATGTATAACCCCTTCCACAGAGGGTTCTACATGGAACCAAAAATGGTTCTACCTGGAACCAAAGGGGGACTACCTGGACCCAGAAAGGGTTATCCTATGAGGACAGCCAAAGAACCCTTTTGGAACCCTTTTTCCTTAGAGTGTACAGTACACATGAACACACTCACACACTCAACAAGGTAAACTACAGAGTATAGCAGAAATGCAGTATGACATCATAATACACCAGGTATGGAGATATATAGAGCTGTATATATACTACCATTCAAAAGTTTGGGATCACTTAGAAATGTCCTTGTTTTTGAAAGAAAAGCACATTTTTTGTCCATTAAAATAACATCAAATTGATCAGAAATACAGTGTAGACATTGTTAATGTTGCAAATTACTATTGTAGCTGGAAACGGATTTTTAATGGAATATCTACATAGGCATACATAGGCCCATTATCAGCAACCATCACTCCTGTGTTCCAATGGCACGCTGTGATAGCTAATCCAAGTTTATCATTTTAAAAGGCTTATTTATCATTAGAAAACCCTTTTGCAATTATGTTAGCGCAGCTGAAAACTGTTGTTCTGATTAAAGAAGCAATATAACTGGCCTTCTTTAGACTAGTTGAGTATCTGGAGCATCAGCATTTGTGGGTTCGATTACAGGCTCAAAATGGCCAGAAACAAATAGTTTTCTTCTGAAACTCGTCAGTCTATTCTTGTTCTGAGAAATGAAGGCTATTCCATGCGAGAAATTGACAAGAAACTGAAGATCTGGTACAACGCTGTGTACTACTCCCTTCACAGAACAGCGCAAACTGGCTCTAACCAGAATAGATAGAGGAGTGGTACACCCCGGTTTTATTGCTTCTTTAATCAGTACAACAGTTTTCAGCTGTGCTTACATAATTGCAAAAGGATTTTCTAATGATCAATTAGCCTTTTAAAATTATAAATGTGTATTAGTTAACACAACGTGTCATTGGAACACAGGAGTGATGGTTGCTGATAATGGGCCTCTGTACGCCTATGTAGATATTCCATAAAAAATCTGCCGTTTCCAGCTACAATAGTAATTTACAACATTAACAATGTCTACACTGTATTTCTGATCAATTTGATGTTATTTTAATGGACAATTTTTTAAATTTACTTTCAAAAACAAGGACATTTCTAAGTGACCCCAAACTTTTGAACGGTAGTGTAGGCCTGACTCCATCCCCTCATTGTTGGAATTTGAATGAGAAGTACATTACCACCCCCTCCTCTCTGTCCCTTTTCTCTCCCAGCTTTTCTGTTGTGACTGGTGTGTGTGTTTGTTCTATTTGTCGTTATGTAATAGTGTGCCTGCCTGTCAGTCAGCTGGGTAAAGTGAGATAGCAAGGTGCAGGAGGAGGGAGGTTGAGAGAGTTTGGGCGGGGTGAGTAAGTTCCGAGGTGTCAAAAGACTGAAGAATGTAGCCTTGCAGCTCTGCAGGGTGAGCGAGAGAATGTGAGTGTGTGTGTGTTCGTGAAGTGTGTGTGTGTGTGTTTGTTAGGGTGTGTTTGTTATCACACTCCACCAGTCCGTGTGGGACCTCTCTTTAACTGTAGGAGCACGGTAAGGACCTTTGAATTCACTCCTAAACTTTCTGTACAGAACAACAGAGATGACATGCTGTAACTAGTGGTAAGTCTTGAGTGATTGTCAGTTGGAATGTATGTAATACTTGTGTATGCACGGTTTGTGCTTATTATAGAGCTGACTGAGTCAGTATCTCAGTATGGTGAGCCTACTGTGCAGCATACATGAGTGTTGCGAAGGCTGTTGAATTCAGCTTTATGTATTTAAACATCTTTTATAGATACTATCGATGTGGATGTGCAGTTTATTGTAGACAATGGTGTTGAAAGTGTCTAGTGAGGATACGTCAGGGTTTTTGATAGCGTTCACTACAGTTCATTACAGTTCATTACAGTAAGTTCATGTTTATGACAGTGAGAGGTTACATTCAGTATCAATGTAACCTCTCACTGTAGGACAACAACATGTAGGACCGAGGGAGGAAGTAGATTGAGTGAAATTCACGAGAAGTCGTCTGAGTGTGATAATGAATGGGTGTTACCTGTGACAGAGTGCATGTCATTACATTGAAAGAGAACAGAGCAGTTGGGTTATGTCAGAGGCTGTCTCCCTGTTGCCATCGCAAACACACTCACTCACTCACCCACTCACTCACTCACTCAGTGAGCGTTACAGTAGTGTGTGTATACAGCATGTACAGTGTCAGTGTGTGTGTCTGTGAGGAGAGAGAGTAAAAACAACGGTTATGTTGGAGATTATAAGAGAGTCAGTTAGATGGAGGAGTGGAATCAGTGGATGGAGTGTAGGAGGCAGAAGAATGCTTGGATGTGACAGATGAATGATTAGATTGTTCTCACAGTATTCACTTCTTCTGAGTTCTACAATAGAAGTTCTTCAACTCGTGTGTAAATGTGTTTTTCCTCTTTCACACATGACGTGAGAGCCATTATCGACATTTCCATCATCACAACACTAGAGTGGTTTGAAGATGTGACGTCATCAAATAGCAGTGAGGGTTCAAAGCTTAGATAAAGGAAAGTCTGTTGTTGTTCTCTCTGGATGGATGATCAGTGTTGTTTCCCTTTGATGGGTCTTGAAAAGGATTGTATTATTATATCACTAAGCATAAAGCTTGGGTTGCTCTCACCTCTGGTGTCTGTCTGTAAAGCAAATCAAATGAAATCAAATGTATTGGTCACATACATGTGTTATGGCAGATGTTATTGCGGGTGTAGTGAAACGCTTGTGCTTCTAGCTCCGACAGAGCAGTAATATCTAACAAGTAATATCTAACAGTTTCACAACATACACCCGAAAATACGCGTAAAACTAAGTAAGGAATGGATTAATACATATATGTCAGAGCGGCATTGGACTAAGATACAGTGGCATAGTATAGAATACACTATATACATATGAGATGGGTTATGCAATATTTACACACGATTAAAGTGACTAACATACCGTAGAATAGTATAGAATACAGTTTACACATATGAGATGAGTGATGCAAGACACGGGGACATTATTAAAGTGGCTAGTGTTTAATTTCCTTAAAGTGGCCAGTGATTCCTAATCAATGTCTATAGGCAGCAGCCTCTGATGTGCTGGAGATGGCTGTTTAACTGTGGTGTAGTATAGAATACAACACAGTATATACATATTTAATGAGTGATGCAATATGTAAACACAATATAAAAGTGACCTTCTATGATGTGCTAGTGATGGCTGTTTAGCGGTCTGTTGTGGAGACAGAACAAGAGACAGGTGAAGGACAGACAGAGAGGGGGGGTCAAGAGGACAGGACAAGGAGAATTGTGTGAGAGGAGCCTGTTAAAGTAAGTCTTTGGTCAGTCACAGTGCAGATCAATAGAGTATTATGACTTCTCATCAATGGCAGGGAGCACATGTGTTTTTAAATCCTAGCCACTCTCACCTGTTGTGGACCCATGGAGACATGCTGCTGCCCTGCCTCTTCAACACACGCTGACAGGCAGTCCATCAATAATGAATATGGAGGAACAGGAGGAACAGGAGGCAGAGGGCAGCTAGCGAGGAGGTGACACTGTTTCACACTACAGATAATACATCTCTTCCCCACTCACTTCTCTCCTCCTCTCCTCTCTGCTTCTGCTTTCTTCTTCTCGTCACATATTGTCAAAAGTTCCCCATCGGTTTCTAATCTGAATTTCATCCGAGGTGAAGAGAGTTATGTTGGTGCCTTCTGAGTGTACCTGCAGCCCCACAGAGAGCCTCAGTCAGTAGCAGCACTGTGACAGGCCTACAGGAGGCTGATCCATAAAACATGAGGCTCTGATGTGATCTGTGATATGGCCACCCTCATGATTTATACAACAAACTTTTTACTCCAATATCAACTTTGTGTAAGCGTATTATGTGAACACATGAACACAGTCACAAACGCAGGAAAAACATTATCATGTTTAATTCAGTCTAAAGAGTCAAAATATTACAGCGCCCTGTTGTTGGCACAATGGAAGGTGGAGAATATTTGGGGCCTTTCACAAAAAAAATATATGTTTTATTGTCACGTACAGTACCAGTCAAAAGTTTGAACACACCTACTCATTCAAGGGTTTTTCTTTATTTAGACTATTTTCTACATTTATAGATTTTAGATTTTAGATTCTTCAAAGTAGCAACCCTTTGCCTTGATGACAGCTTTGCACACTCTTGGCATTCTCTCAACCAGCTTCACCTGGAATGCTTTTCCAAGAGTCTTGAAGGAGTTCCCACATATGCTGAGCACTTGTTGGCTGCTTTTCCTTCACTCTGCAGTCCAACTCATCCCAAACCATCTCAATTGGGTTGAGGTTGGGTGATTGTGGAGGCCAGGTCATCTGATGCAGCACTCCATCACTTTCCTTCTTGGTCAAATAACCCTTACACAGACTGGAGGTGTGTTGGATCATTGTCCTGTTGAAAAACAAATGATAGTCCCACTTAGCGCAAACCAGATGGGATGGCGTATCGCTGCAGAATGCTGTGGTTGTCATGTGTGCTCCCTCTCCGGCCTCTAGGTCACCAGGCTGCTCGTTATGGTGCACACCTGTCAACATCGTTACAAGCACCTGCGCATCATCAGACTCACCTGGACTCCATCACCTCCTTGATTACCTGCCCTATATATATATCACTCCCTTTGGTTCCTTCCCCAGGCGTCATTGTTTCTATTTCCTGTCTGTTCGTGTTTCTTGTTTTGTTCATTTGTTTATTAAATGATGCACTCCCTGAACTTGCTTCCCGACTCCCAGCGCACTCGTTACAGTGGTAGCCATGCTGGTTAAGTGTGCCTTGAATTCTAAATAAATCACTGACAGTGTCACCAGCAAAGCACCCCCACACCATCACACCTCCTCCTCCATGCTTCACGGTGGGTACCACACATGCCAAGATCATCTGTTCACCTACTCTGCGTCTCACAAAGACACTGCAGTTGGAACCAAAAATCTCCAATTTGGAAATCATCAGACCAAAAGACAGATTTCCACCTGTCTAATGTACATTGCTCGTGTTTCTTGGCCCAAGCAAGTCTCTTCTTCTTTATGGTGTCCTTTAGTAGGGGTTTCTTTGCAGCAATTTGACCATGAAGGCCTGATTCATGCAGTCTCCTCTGAACAGTTGATGTTGAGATGTGTCTGTTACTTGAACTCTGTGAAGCATTTATTTGGGCTGCAATTTCTGAGGCTGGTAACTATAATGAACATATCCTCTGCAGCAGAGGTAACTCTGGGTCTTCATTTCCTTTGGCGGTCTTCATGAGAGCCAGTTTCATTATAGCGCTTGATGGTTTTTGCGACTTCACTTGAAGAGTTCTTGAAATTTTCCAGATTGACTGACTTTCATGTCTTAAATTAATGATAGACTGTCATTTCTCTTTGCTTATTTGAGCTGTTCCTGCCATAATATGGACTTGGTCTTTTACCAAATAGGGCAGTCTTCTGTATACCATCCCTACCTTGTCACAACATAACTGACTGGCTCAAACGCATTAAGAAGGAAAGAAATTCCACAAATTCAACAAGGCATACCTATTAATTGAAATGCATTCCAGGTGACTACCTCATGAAGCTGGTTGAGAGAATGCGAAGAGTGTGCAAAGCTGTCATCAAGGCAAAGGGTGGCTACTTTGAAGAATCTCAAATCTCAAATATATTTTGATTTGTTTAACACTTTTTTGATTACTACATGATTCCGTATGTGTTATTTCATACTTTTGATGTCTTCACTATTATTCTACAATGTAGAAAATAGTAAAATAAAGAAAAACCCTTGAATGAGTACATCGGATAGGTGCAGTGAAATGTGTTGTTTTACAGTGTCAGCCATCGTAGTACGGCACCCCTGGAGCAAATTAGGGTAAAGTGCCTTGCTCAAGGGCACAGACAGATTTTTCACCTTGTCGGCTCAGGTATTAGAATCAGCGACCTTTCAGTTATTGGCCCAAAGCTCTAACTGCAAGGCTACCTGCCGCCCTAACACTCTAACACTCACAGGAGTAGTGGCAACAGCAGGGGTATCACATTGAGATGAGGAGAGCAGAGAAGGCCTTTGGGAGGGGAGGAGTTAAATGAGAGCAAGGATGTTCAGAGAGTTATCATCAGTAGCCTGGAAAGCATAGTTAAGTATGTTGTGGTTTCATGTGTGATATGATGCGACCTAGGTTTGGATAAGGCTGGGAGCTCGACGTAAAAAGGCCATCTGAGTCCTCCTGTGTGATGTGGCAGCCAGCGTGGTGTCCCTATCTTTTGGTGAATAACTGTGTGGCTTTGTCACCAACTGTCCATGTTTTCCACTCCATAAAAGGAGCACTCTCGTGGTGCACAGTGGTAAATTGTATACTATTTATGCGTCAAATGGAAGACAGACCTGCAATAGAGACTGGGTGTGTGAGTTTACTATCTGTTTGTGTGACTAACTACAGTAGACTGCTCAGTGCTATATATTTATGTGCTGTGTGTATACACACTAAGTAGATTCGTTGTAACACACACTTGTAGCATTATGCTCATGATGACTGTCCGTCACTCGCGGCCCACAATGCATCTACACCGACCTAAACGGTGTTAATAATCCATCGTCATGGCAACAGTGCTTCTCATCCCTCAACTGCCTCTCCGCCCACATAGGTCTCACAGCAACCGTCACTAAGCAACCCCCTCTTCCTTCTCAGTTTCTCCATTTGTGAGGCTGCGGGGGAAGAGAAAGAAATGGAGTAAGAGATTATGTTACATCAAGAAAATCTGATATCATATATGATGTGACAAAAATATGATATAATTTATGATGTGACAAAAATATGATATCATATATGATGTGACAAAAAGTATGATATTATATATGATATGACAAAAATATGATATTATATATGATATGACCAAAAATATGATATTATATATGATATTACCAATGACCAAACACACCTCCAGGCTGTGTAAGGGCCATTTTACCAAGAAGGAGAGTGAAGGAGTGCTGCATCAGATGACATGGCCTCCACAATCCCCCGACCTCAATCAAATTGAGATGGTTTGGGATGAGTCGGACCGCAGAGTGAAGGAAAAGCAGCCAAAAAGTGCTCAGCATATGTGGGAACTCCTTCAAGACTGTTGGAAAAGCATTCCAGGTGAAGCTGGTTGAGAGAATGCCAAGCGTGTGCAATGCTGTCATTGAGGCAAGGGCTGGCTATTTGAAGAATCTAAAATGTAAAATATATTTTGATTTGTTTAACACTTTTTTGGTTACTACATGATTCCATATGTGTTATTTCATAGTTTTGATATCTTCACTTGATGTGTTCACTATTATTCTAAAATAGTAAAAATAAAGAAAAACCCTTGAATGAGTAGATGTTCTAAAACTTTTGACCGGTTAAATATGATTAGAAAGAGTGGAAATATTGAAAGTGGTTTTCACTGAAGCTAGAGATCTACAGAGCTTATCAAGAGGATATTGCGGTACATTTTCAGAGAAGTCTGATTAAACATAAATAGAGTAGAAGGTAGTTATCTTTATATTACTTGGCCATATGCAATGTGAAGTATAGTACAAATCACAGAAGGTTTGGTGCACCTTAATTGGGGAAGACGGCTCGTGGTAATGGCTATAATTAGTGGAATGGTATCAAACACATGGTTCCCATGTGTTTGATGCCATTCCATTTACTCCGTTCCAGCCATTATTATGAGTCGGCCTCCCCTCAGCAGCCTCCACTGATACAAATGTAACAGTTATATTGGCCACTAACATTTTTAGAGGTGCTGGTGGAGTGGTCAGAGTTGTGTCTCTGTACAGCTGGCTCCAGTCATTGTGACTACTGTTGTTATTACATGACATGTTATGGTTCCCTGTGTTCAAACAGCCTTTCACAGTATTGTGGCCTTGTTTCACCCTTTTTATCAGAGAAAACAGTGTATTTCTCGGTACAGGAAATGCTGTTGAAAACCACTATGACATGTGTGCACATGATGGTTGTAACATCAACACTCTATTACACAAATAACATATTATTCTCAACCTTAACTAATGTGTCTACTGTGGTTGTGTAAGGATCATTGGTGTTGTTTGCCTGTTTTAATTCTATAGTCCGCCAGTGTTCCTTCCTCCCCGTCATATATTTTCTGTCAGCTTCACACCAACCACAGGAAACCACTGCTTCTCAGGGGACGAGAAGGAGAGAAACAGGAAGAAGGGAGGACCAAATAGAGAGAGAAAGAACATAACTTTCCAAATTGTTGTACCCTATTCCTACAGAGCATATTGTAAACATGTGGGCATTTTACAATGACTTTGGCCTGCTTTATAGTCTGAATAAAGCTTTGCCCACATACATTTGCATGCTGCCCCAGTTTCTGTTTCCTTGGGCCTCTGCTCTGTCATTATGTTTTCTTCAGGAAGTGAGAAAGAACTAGAGGGCAGCGCCTGGGCAGAGTGGGTGTGGCAAGGGAAGGGAGGAAGTCAAGGCAGGGGCATGTGACTTGTGACTGTGGTGAGGTGGTTATTCACTGACGGACTGGCCGACTAGCTCTCTGGGTGACTGTTGCTACATGGGATCGAGAGCAGGACAGTGGAGTAGCTGTTGTATTACCTGGAAGATTAGGGCCTGAGGGGACTGTTGGGCTGGATAGGAAGCTGCCTTCTTAGCCTGTCTGTACATGTCTGTGTGGAGAGATGCAGCTCTGTAGGCTACATACAGTAGGTCAGACAAGTGTGTGTTGCAGTACTGTACAGGCCTAGTGGGAAAAGTTAGCGTTCGTGTGTATGTGTCTGTTTCATAATCTATTTGTCAAAAGTGCACTCCTGTGCGTGCATGTGATTGGCTGTTATTGTAAACACCTGGTCTTTCCAGACAGGTGTGGAATGAGTGGTATGTGGCACTGGCAGTGAAATGTGGCTAATGACTGCCCTAATGTTTTTAAAAAACGGTTATTTTATTGTATGACAGAGACAGAATGTGAGACAGAGAGAGAGAGAAGTCTGAACAATGGTACTAAACTCAGTAGTACATTAACTGCACAGGGAGTTTTCCTGGACAAACAAAGAAGGATAGAGAGGGTACAGAAAGAGAGAGAAGGGTCAGAGAGGGAGTGAGAGGGAAGAGACTTTGGTTCACAAGGCAGGAAACAACACGTGATTCTGTCAGCTCCAGTGCAAGGAACATTTTGGAGGAATGAGAAATTCTGCTCCGATCATGTTTTTCTATTACCATTGGTGTGACTGGAAGGGTTGCTGCACATGATAAAAAACATATATACAGTAGCTGTGTAAATTCTGATCTTTGTTGTGGTGAGAAGCTAAGTACAAAGTGCAAGTGTGAATGTGTGTAAGTCTGGTCCTCTTCCCTCATGAGATCCAGCAGGAGAAGTTTCCTGCCACGCTGGTCTAATTTCTACATGTGAGTGACTTACCTATGAGGAACAATACATCTGTGTTTGGGGCTGGAGATTACTAAGTTAAGTATGTCCCCTTTTCATCAAGCCCTTTCCCCTCTCATTCATCCTTCTGTCCCCACAGTGTGGAAACAGAGACCCAGTGTGCGGAGCCTCCCGGGGCCCACTCAGACGGCCCCTACAGCCAGACCACAGCGTACCTGCGTGGCACAGAGCGCTACAGTGACAGCAGCAGTGGTCCTGGTCCTCCAGGCCCTCGGGGGCCTCCGTGCGTGGCCCCTCCCAGCTCGGCAAGCCTTGCCTGGGCACTGCGAACACGCCATCAGCCTGCCAGCCTGGCCCTCCGCAAGCAGGAGGAGGAGGAGAACAAGAGGTGCAAGGCCAGTCTCTCTGACAGCTATGAGCTCTCCACAGACCTGCAGGACAAGAAGGTACACCGGGGTGTGGGGATGTGTATACAGAATGTGTCTGTACTGTATGGTTTGAACTCAATGTCGTTTGTGTTGTGTGTAGAGAGAGAGAGAGTAACAACAAGTGTGATAACATGCATTACTTTACTGGCAGTGAGTGTTGTGGTAGCCCTGTCTATAACTCCTCTGTCCCCTGTCCTGTCTCCTCTGCCAGGTGGAGATGTTGGAGAGGAAGTATGGTGGCTCCTTTGTGAGCCGCAGAGCAGCCCGGACCATCCAGACAGCCTTCCGCCAGTACCGTATGAACAAGAACTTTGAGCGCCTCCGCAGCTCGGCGTCCGAGAGCCGCATGACGCGACGCATCATCCTGTCCAACATGCGGCTGCAGTACTCGTTTGACGACCGCCAGCCGCAGCAGCAGGGGACCGGAACACAGACGAACTTCACACACAGTGTGGGCATCGGCCCTCCTCATTCACCTGACGCAGAAAGGACAGGAGACTACACACACCTGGAGGACTCCTTCACCAAACAGGTTGGTCAGTCATCTGGTGCATTCGCTACAGCAGTGATATGTTGAATCAAGTGACTAGTTAAATGAGTTCTCAGTTAGAGATTCTATTCCTGTTTGAGTCTCTGTTTTGTCATACTGCAGGTTGAATATCTGTCCCTTACTGTACCAAGATGTTCTATCCTCTCCCTCCATGTGCCGTTCAGGTGAAGACCCTGGCTGACTCCATGGACACCGCCCTGACCTGCCGAGGCGGGCGGGATGACTCCCAGGAGGACTTTGGGGAGTGTGTGTGGAGCAGCAGCAGTAACCCCTCCTCTCAGAGAGGCCTGTGTGAGAGACCCCGGGGAGGGGGAGGGGGCCTCAGCATGCACGGAGACAGCACAGCCACCTCCTACAGTGATGTCACTCTATACATGGACGACTGCATGCCCTCCTCGCCTCTCTCACTGGACCGGGCTCCCAGCAGCACAGACACTGAGTACTGGGGCCCTGGGGGAGGCGTGGGGGCCCGTGAGGACAGCAGGGACACTGAGGGAGGGGGTAGCAGTAACAGCCGTCGCAGCACTCCCTGCACGGAGTGTCGAGACTACCGTCTGAGGGGCGCCCACCTGCCCCTGCTCACCATCGAGCCCCCCAGCGACAGCTCCGTGGACATGAGCGACCGCTCTGACCGTGGCTCCCTCAGCAGACAGATCTACGAGCAGGAGCCAGCGGGAGGAGCGGGCTCTCCTCAGGGAACACTCAAACACTCCCCTAACACTCCCCGCTCTGTCCCCACAGCCGCAGCGCAGGGCCAGACCCGCGCCCCCGGCCGGGGCCCCCCCCTGCCCACTCAAATCCCCCACCACGTGGCACACCACCATCACCACCACCCTCACCACCACCACCAGTACCCAGACACCCCCTCATCCTCCTCCTCCCCCCAGCAGCCCCCCACCACCCCCCTGTCCTCCTCCTCCTCTGCTGTGCTGCCCCCTGGTGGCCTAGAGCAGCCCTGTCTGTCTGACGGGGACAACGACTCTCTCAACTCCACCACCAACTCCAACGAGACGGTGAACTGCAGCTCTGGCTCCTCGTCTCAGGACAGCCTGAGGGAGCCCCTACCCCCTCTGGGAAAGCAGACCTACCAGAGAGAGAGTAGACACAGCTGGGACTCACCGCCATTTAACAACGACGTGGTGCAAAGACGCCAGTACCGCATCGGACTCAACCTATTCAATAAGTAAGACTTTTGCAATCCATTTATATTTGACATTTAAACTACGTAAAACAACCACGTCACAATCAACCACATATCACAATCATTGAATGTAAAACCTTCAAAACAGAAAAAGTAGTGAGTCAGGATATAGTGTCACCGAGAGGGAAGTGGGAGTCGTTCTCTTGTGATTTGTCATTGTCTGATTGGTCTCTGTGATTCTCAGGAAGCCAGAAAAAGGGATCCAATACCTGATCGAGAGAGGTTTTGTGTCCGACACTCCGGTCGGGATCGCTCGCTTCATCCTGGAGAGGAAGGGCCTTAGCAGACAGATGATCGGAGAATTCCTCGGCAACCGGCAGAAACAGTTCAACAAGGACGTACTGGAGTAAGGGATTGAGGGACGGAGAGGTGGAGGATTCCGAATGGGAGTATACAGTAAATAGGAGATTACTAGAAGTAATTGGAGAGGCTACTGTTACAGTAGTGACTGTGTCTCCTGTGTGTGTTATAGCTGTGTGGTGGACGAGATGGACTTCTCAGGTATGGACCTGGACGATGCTCTGAGGAAGTTCCAGGCCCAGATTAGAGTTCAAGGAGAAGCCCAGAAAGTAGAGAGGCTCATAGAAGCTTTCAGGTGTGTTCAATAGTCAAACTCATGTGTCTATTGTGTTGTTAGACACTCTGTGGAAATAGATTGAATGTACAGTGAGAATGTGTGTTGTTGTTTTGGAAATCCCTCTTAAATCTACACTACTACTCTCTCTTGAAAGTACTTGAAACGTGTTCTCCTTTCTCCCCCAGTCAGCGGTACTGTGTGTGTAACCCGACGCTGGTCCGCCAGTTCCAGAACCCAGACACCATCTTCATCCTGGCCTTCGCCATCATCCTCCTCAACACGGATATGTACAGCCCCAACGTCAAGGCAGAGAGGAAGATGAAGTTAGAGGACTTCATCAAGAACCTCAGAGGTGCAGTTGGAACGAGCAGATCCATACACACGCGCACAAACAAAATACTCCAAGTAACATTGAACTTAAGGTCCTCATGTGAGAAACAAGATTCTCAGGCTGGCCCCCAGACTATAACATGGCAGTATACCGTGATCAGTGATGACTATTTCCACTGCATTTGTCTCGTCCTTTTTGGGTTGTATGAGTTTTGAACTTAAAAGTGAGCCTGCTACCTCCCAGACACTCATAACGCAAGACACTTTCCATCAAAGAGTTTTTTTCAATCAAATGAGCAAAATATTTCAACACAGGAGGAAGTAGACTGATATAAGCGTATTTAACGCATTAACAGCCTCTTTCCCTGTGTGTCTACCAGGAGTGGACAACGGCCAGGACATTCCCAGGGATCTGTTGGTTGGGATCTACCAGCGCATCCAGAAGTGGGAGCTAAGGACCAACGATGACCACGTGTCCCAAGTGCAGGCGGTAGAGAGAGTCATAGTAGGCAAAAAGCCTGTGAGTTGTCTGGGCTTGAAATGTAACTGTAGCCCCGTGTCATTTCCCTGTTTAGCCTGTCAACATCTGTGGTACTATGTGTTGTTGCTATGTGTTACTGCATTGACAAGCTGTAACACTAGTTTGTTCTTTGTGTTACTGCTCAGCCTTAAGGAGATTTAATACTAAACTATTTTCTTTCTTTGTGTTTTGTGTAGGTGATGTCTCTGCCACACCGCAGGCTGGTATGCTGCTGTCAGCTATATGAGGTGCCTGACCCCAACCGACCCCAGAGGACAGGAGTTCACCAACGGGAGGTCTTCCTGTTCAACGACCTGCTGGTGGTGAGGCTTCCTAACACATCCTCCTAACAATGGGAACTCCTATGAGAGCCTCCTGCTAATGCATATGGAGAGTTGGAGACCATCAGGCTATCCTAAACAATGTAGAAATATATATAATGTTCTCTTTTCCCCTCCGTTTACAACCACATGTTTTCCATGTGCCTTCTCAGGTGACTAAGATTTTCCAGAAGAAGAAGACTTCTGTGACGTACAGTTTCAGACAGTCCTTCCCTCTGGTGGAGATGCAAGTCCACATGTTCCAGAACTCCTGTGAGAGCCTGTTTCCTCCTCTGCTTCTTCCTCATTCAACACTAAACCCCTCCAGACATCTGCACATTTACTTATCAGTAGTTTTCTTCTCTGTACGCTCTGTACTCTTTTTCTCCCTCTATTAAGCTGATGAATATGCTCCTCTCGTATCTTTGATTGAGTTCACTCTCGTTTCACTCTGTATGTGTCTCTGTCTGTCAACATAGGTCATAAAGTTAACAGCCAGATGGTAAATGTTATGTTTTTACATTATTTTCTTTCTCTGTCTGTCTCGGTCACCCAGACTACCCCCACGGTATCCGTCTGACCTCAGCAGTGTTGGGTGGAGAGAGGAAGGTCCTTATCGTGTTTATGGCTCCCAGCCAGCAGGACCGCACCCGCTTTGTCAGTGACCTTAAAGAGAGTATCGCTGAGGTGCAGGAGATGGAGAAGTACAGAGTGGAGTGTGAGTACACCTCCCCCTGTTGGTCATTATGGGGAACTACGGCTGTGTGTGGCTCGACAGTGTAATAGAGTAACTACTGCTTTCCTGCATCTTACCCTATCCACCTGTAAGTGGAAAAGAGGAAGAAAGGTAGTGATGTGTATTAACTATTTATTTTGTCAATCTTCTTCTCTCGGTCTTCCTCTCAATCTCTCTTTCTCTCCGTAGCCGAGTTGGAGAAGCAGAAAGGCGTGATGCGGACTGGCCTGCTGACCGGCTTGGTCGGAGGTGGAGTGGGTGTGAAGGGTGAGGTGGCGAACGGCACCCTGGGAAGGCCCAGTCTAGATGACAACTACTCTGCGGGAGAGGGACTCAAACGCTCGGCGCTCAGCTCATCTCTCCGAGACCTATCAGATGGAGGTAAAACATACACAAACAAACACACACACAAGAAAACACACGCACACATACACTACCGTTCAACATTTTGGGGGTCACTTAGAAACGTCCTTGTTTTTGAAAGAAAAGCACATTTATTGTCCATTAAAATAACATAAAATTTATCAGAAATATTGTGTAGACATTGTTAATGTTGTTTTTTAATGGAATATCTACATAGGCGTACAGATGCCCATTATCAGCAACCATCACTCCTGTGTTCCAATGGCATGTTGTGTTAGCTAATCCAAGTTTATCATTTTAAAAGGCTAATTGATCAATAGAAAACCCTTTTGCAATTATGTTAGCACAGCTGAAAACTGTTGTGCTGATTAAGGAAGCAATATAACTGCCCTTCTTTAGACTAGTTGAGTATCTGGAGCATCAGCATTTGTGGGTTCGATTACAGGCTCAAAATGGCCAGAAACAAATAATTTTCTTCTGAAACTCGTCAGTCTATTCTTGTTCTGAGAAATGAAGGCTATTCCATGCGAGAAATTGCCAAGAAACTCGTACAATCTTGTACAACGCTGTGTACAACTCCCTTCACAGAACAGCGCAAACTGTCTCTAACCAGAATAGATAGAGGAGTGGGAGGCCCTGGTGCACAACTGAGCAAGAGGACAAGTACATTAGAGTGTCTAGTTTGAGAAGCAGACGCCTCACAAGTCCTCAACTGGCAGCTTCATTAAATAGTACCCGCAAAACACCAGCCTCAACGTCAACAATTGAGGCGACTCCGGGATGCTGGCCTTCTAGGCAGAGTTCCTCTGTCCAGTGTCTGTGTTCTTTTGCCCATCTTAATCTTTTCTTTTTATTGGCCAGTCTGAGATATGGCCTTTTCTTTGCAACTCTGTAAAGAAAAAGAATGGAAGGTCTTTTGAGCCTGTAATCGAACCCACAAGTGCTGATACTCCAAACAAGGACATTTCTAAGTGACCCCAAACTTTTGAACAGTAGTGTATATATATATATAAAGTACATACAAACCACTTCCTGGAAATTGTGTCTTATGCTAATAAAATACTCTCAGTAATCCTGCTGTTTAATAGAGATATTCTATATGCTCTTTTTACTGACTGACTGTGTTCTTTATAAGGATTCATAGAAATTCTTCAGACACTAATGTCTGGACACTGAGAGTAGAGGGTACCTGGTCCATGGGGCTGCTTGAGATTCTTCCTTTGCTTCTTCTGGTCTAATCTTGTTCTATTATCTCTGGCACATGAAAGAACACTAGCTTCTGCAAGTCATATCTCTCACCTCTCTGCAACCTCACTCTGCAACATTCTGTTACTCTATTTCCTCTCTTTCGTAACCTGCCTCTTCCTGGCTGGGTGCAGGGAAACGTGGTCGCAGAAACAGTGTTGGCTCCCTCGACAGTACCATGGAAGTAAGTCTGAATGGACAAACGGAATGGTGTACCTGCTCCTTAATACGTATACCTCAAACATAGCCATCCCAGTATATCCCTTTAATAGAGCCATAAACTCGTAGTCTTTCCCCTTGTCCTCGTCCTTGACCCTGACCCCTTCCTCAGCATGCTCTGTGTGTTTGATGTGTGTGACTGACATGTGTGACTGACATGTGCATGCGTGTGTTCTGGAATGAGCTTTTCATACCTCTGTGTTCTCACAAAAGCCTGTGCATGTTCTTGTTCTCAACTCTTGTTCTTCTCCATTCTTGCATTGTCAAAAAAAAAAAATCATTGGTTTGTTGTTGGTTTGCAGGTGTTGTGGTGTTTGTCATTGCAGTGTTTCAGTGATTTGTCCAAGGCATTCTGATAGGATGTCATATGCATGAATTACTTCCTTTCCAGAACTCCTTCTCAACTCTACTTCCTCTTCCTCTTTGTCTTCCTCAGGGTTCCATCATTAGCAGCCCCCAGCCGCACCAGCGTTACCCGGTTCCGGGCGTGGTCCCAGGCTGCTACCCTACAGAAGACTACCGGCCGCATCGCCCCATCCTGAGCCCCGGAACGGGGGTGGGGGGTGGGCCGGGGCAACAACACACCGCTGCTGGGACGGGAGTTGGGGGGGTTCCCAGCAGTGTAGAGAGAGCGGGGGTGGGGAGCGGCCCTGGGGGGGGCAATACGGGCTCCTTCCTGGGCTCTCTATTCGGCAGCAAACGCGCCAAGCCACCAAGTCCCCTTATACCACCGGGGCCACCCTACCCCGCCCCTGTCCCCCCACCCACTACGGGAGGGCCCCCTCCTCACTCCCCATCATCTCTGTGCCAGTCGGAGGGGGGCCCTTCCAAGATCCAGGCCCTGCATGCTCAGTACTGCCACACGGCCGCCGTGCAGCCCCCACCTCCCTACTACCATCACCATCGCTACCACGTCCTTGCTGGCCCTCCTCCCTTGCTAGGTGGGGGCGTGCCCCCTCATATCCTTCAGAGAGGGCCGTTCCCCTGTCGCCCTCCTATTGGCCCCCCTCACGCCCAGCTCCAGCAGCTGGCCCATCTCTCCCAGCTTTCCCAGCATGGCATGCAGGGTCGCTACAGCAACATGGCGGTGGGCTGTCCTCCCCCCCTTTCTCCTCACTCCCAACATTCTCAGAACCCCCAGTTCACCCTGTACCACACACAGCCCACACACTCTATCAGGGCGGGCGCCATGCCAGGCAAACCTCCTCTGACTTTGTCTCACTCCCACCCGCACCCCCACGCACACTCCCACACCCACCCCGGGCACCCCCTCAGTGCCGCGCCGCACCCCGCCCCCCACCCACATCAATCTCGCTTCATCTTTGGCACGCTGCCCCACCAACATCAGCATCAGCAGCCGTCCGCTTCCGTCAACACCCATCACGCTCCGCCCGCCGCCCAGTATCAGCCCCTGTACCCTCCTCTCTCTTCTATCCCCCCTCCCCCCCCCCCACTCCCCTTTACCCCCCCCTTCTACCCCCCTTATCCCTCTTATGCCTCTCTGCCCTCACCCCCCCCAGCACCCCGGGCAGCCTCAGCAGGGGCCCCAGGTGACGGGAGCTGGGGCGACTGGCACAGGGGGCAGCTCCAAATCCAAACCTATCAACCGGATCAGCACGGTGGTGTGAGCAGCAGAACGTGGGGCCACAGAAGGCAGAGGTCAGAGGGTAGGATGGAGGAAGGGGGCAGAGCTAGGGACAGGGATAGAGCCAGGGCTAGTAGAGGTGAGCAGGACAGCAGCAGCAGTAACAACAGCGCCAGTGACAAGAAGAAACGCAACTTATTTCGTCTCTGCTACTTTCACCTCCGCTTCCCACACATGTAGACCGAGAGAGCAAAGGAAAGAGAGTTGGAGCTAAATTGCATGCACATACCTGAACACATACAAGACACACAGGCAGAATAAACACACATAAAGCAATGCCCACATAAATGTAGGCACACAAATAGGTTTGGATATAGGCAAATAATTTTCTCAGGTGAACTCTATCAGCTCTCAGCACACAAACTCATAAGGGAGAGTCACAGGTAGGAGCAATGATGTTGAAGTTGGCAGCAGGCAGGAAAAACCATTAAAGAGACACACACACACACAAAATCAACAATTTCTCTAGCCATAGAACTGATGCTGGTTGTAAATGTATAGTAGAGGGCCTGTACCCAGTGTTTCACTGTCTGACGTATTATTGGAAACTCTGGACTTTGCCAAGACATGAGCTTGAGAGTGTTTTAAACATAAGTACCAACATGTAATCGTGCAACGTTATGAATGGGGCAAATCTGACGATGAAAACACGCAAGATTTGGTTCTGGTGTTGTTGAGATAAGGACAATGCTGACCAACAGAAAGACCATCTCCACCCATCTGGATATGAAAAAGACTTCACCACTAAATACATTCCAGCAGGGTTGTACATTGTAAACAGCCATTGAGGATAGTTGCAAAAAGAATCCCCTCGATTTTGCAATAATTTATTCAGCTTCATAATAGGTTTGTCAATTACCACGGCAGGTCTTCATCACTGAAAGGTATCCTTTTTTAAAGTAGACCTCAGAGACATTTGCTTTGTCTTCAACTTTTATGACTCACGGTTCAATGGCAGTCTTAGGCTCTATGGTCTTTTACATGTAAAGAGAAGTCAGCTGGTTTCATAGGGTTTACATGCATTCCCTATAGGGTGTGTGGATTAATGACGCTACCAATAATATTTTTGAATGTTTTTAAGCTTTTTTGCTGTTGTATAAATGTTACATATGTAATTGCTGAGTATTATGAATATTGTCTAATAACATAACTGTTTTGATCCAGTGATTAATTAGATATTACAGATGTTTGATTGATAAAAAAATGATTATACAGAGGATATATACATTTATTCATTCCCTCATACTTGTATGTAATGAGGGTGTTATAAAGTGATTTATTTTTGTTCTCTATGATGGTTGCCATTGATAACTTTTATTATCAGTTATTATTATTGAATGTTAAAAATATTAGTTCATATTTAGGACAATTTTTGTTCTTAGAGAGTTGTGTACCCTATATCTCCCTCAATTTTGTCTGTTTATTTTTAGGAGACTGGTGATTGTGTGAACTAGTAGTTGCACAATGTAAAAAAAAAATGGTTAATTGGAGTCAAAATGCATATGAATGAATATGCTTTCCCACCTCAGACCCCTCTGAAAGATCCCCTTAAGGGCTTTGACCTTTTACCTGCTCATGGACAATGATCCTCATTTCATTGGTGACCCTGTCGTTTATGTCCTCCCTGTTATCCTCCCTGTTGTCCTCCTTGTTATCATGGGACTCAGTCAGAAGCATCTGGTCTTGTTGAGAGAGTTTCTCACATGGCGTGTGTTTGGATGGTCTATGTCTTTGAACAAGCACGCTTTGTAATATAGTTTTGTGGTTTTGCACACGTGGTGTCTTTAAGTCAAAAATTTAATTATTTTAAACACCCTCCTCACATACCCCCTTGCCAGTCCTCAGAGAACTCTAATAGCCTACACCCCAGCACCCCTACTGAATGGGCTTGTCATTAGATCAAACAGGTTTGTTAATCTTCTCCTCTCTCATCTCTGTTGACCACCTTTCTTACTTCCTCTCTCTGTCCTTCTATTGCACTGTGTTTGAACAATGGTAGATTGAACAAGGGATTAGCGTTTCAGGATAAAGGGAATCATTTAATTTTAGGATGGTGAATTGTAGTTAGACATGCTAGACAATACTTGAGGACAAAGAAGAGACAGATTAATGTTAAAAGCCAGAACAAGAATATGGGTAGTCAAGGAAAAATTTAAGGTTTTAGGGGTGGTTGAGGTTGAAGTTTTTTTGTTGGCTTTTACCTGCATAATTCCCTCTGTACTGTCCCTTTGTGACCCCTCTTGCATGAATATATCTGCACTTATTGAATGGATTGTACTGTATAAATCTGAATGTACATATTATATTGAGGTGTGCGTGCGTGCGTGCGTGCGTGCCTGCGTGCGTGCGTGCGTGCGTGTGAGTGTGCGTGTGTGAGAGAGAAAGACGAGTAGGGGACTTTGGTTTGAATATTGAATTATTTTTATTTTAGACTGAGGGTGAGAGAATAAATTCCAGTAATTAAGTGTTTGTATGTCAGAGAACTAATTGATATTATTTTAAACATACAGGAAGTATGATCTTAAGAATTTAATTTGTGTATGTAGTAAGTATTAACTGGATGAGTAGAGAATTGAGATGTGAATATTTATTGCTTCTGATATATTAAAAAGTGTCCTTGCAGTGAAACAATCTTCCGTCTTTTATTAATGTCTTCATGACAGAATAAATGTCTGCAAATGTGATGGACAGCAACACATTTTCTTTATTTATAGCTTACTGTGTAGCACTTTCCCAGCACTTTAGAACAAAATGTATGAGTGTATGATATATTGGTGTACTTCCTGGTATTCAAACCTGAAATCAGAACAGAATTATCTTCTACCAATCAAGAGGTACAGCTGTTTTAGGAACCGCATCAACTACTTTCATTAAGCTTACTTCACACTTTTGAATTAACTGCCATAGAACTTTCAGAAATAGAAAATTTGGCACTGGGGGGGTGAATGACACCAGGACTTTGGGGGGTTGACTCTGACTCCTGCTATCAGAGTCGTTAGAGTCGACTCTCAAAATTAGCTACAGCTGCAATGTCAGTGTGTGCACACTAATGAATTAGGTGATTGATTAGCAATGCATATGGGGCAAGGTTATTATAGTTTTGTGATTTTCTATTAGTTTTTATTTCTGTTCATTTTTAGATTTGATTTGAAGTTCAGTTCAGTTTCAGTTAGTTTTCAGACTTGATTTGTTCGTTTTTATTCAGTTTAATTTTGATAAAAACATTAATATTTTGTTTTTACATGATTTAGTTTCAATTTTAGTGTTAGAGACAGAAAGTAGCCTTATGCATGGGAGGCTAGGAGCCATTTATGTGTTGTAGGCCTAAAGCAGGGGTATACTCAAGTACTATTTGAGACGGTCCGGGCACACAAATTTCCTAGGTGGCAAAGTTCCAGAACAATATTGTCATTTATCAGCGTAATAACAAAACCCCACCTCGCAACCCATGTGACCTCCAACTGTTGAAAATGTTCACAAATTTGCAGGTTTAAAGCTAATTTCCTACAATTTTACAAATGTTTCACATCTTATGTGTGTTCATAGGATACCAGGAGTTGAATCCTGGCCAAATTACAAAAACAAAATAATAGCTCTCTCACCTTGTCTTTATCCTGAAATTCTTTGTGGGTGCTGTTCAGATGGACTTTGAGGTTGGCAGGGTTTTCCCCTTTTATCTCTGTTCCACACGCTGCCATCTTCTGACACTACAATACATTTGTTTTTGTCCGTTCTAGCAATGTACTAAAAATAATCCCATATGAGGCTTTGTCTTTTGTGACCGACCACTGCTGGTGTTGGGTTTGCTGCCAACCTTGTTCATTGGGTAGAAAACACTCTGAAGTTTCTAAAACTGTTAAAATAATGTCTGTGAGTATAACAGAACTGATATGGCAGGCGAAAACCCGAGGAGAATCCATCCAGAATTGTTTTATTTTGAGGTCACAGTCTATTCAAATGCTTGTCTATGGGATATTCAAAGGAATTCCTCCCAGATTGCAGTTCCTATGGCTTCCACTAGATGTCAACAGTCTTTAGAAAGGGTTTCAGGCTTGTTTTTTGATGAAGGAAAAAGGAAACCGCTCACTGCTCTTGATAGTATCACCGATATTTAATAAACTTACGTATCGGCCACATGGCCTTCCTCAGAGCTTTTGTGATTTTTAAAAATGTGCACCCTTATGTAGACCTGGCCTCAGCCACATCCGTTCTACACATCGAAGGGGGTTGGAGGCAAAGGAAAAACAAATAAGTGCTACCAAATATAACAATATGCATTTCATAAATATTACAAAAGTGTATAAATAAGGCGTATTGAACACGTCTGTAAAATCTCAATGAGGACATAGCAAGTTTTCACTAGTCATTGGGTACATCGTACGAAAAACGTCAGAATAATCTACAAGAGACACATATTTCATGTTCAAATTCAAATTCACAACATAACACACATAAGCATTTCATCATTAAGTCCTTTAGGAAATAATGTCTGGAGGGTGAAAATCCAAAAACATTCTCTTTTACTCAAGAGTATTATTAATTTCTTCTCCCCTGTCTGATATCTTAACTTTCTCTATGCCACAGACTCTAAAGGTGGAAATGTCATGCTTCAGGTCATTGAAATGTACAGCGACTGGATAATCCCTGTCGTTTCTCCTGATTGAATTTTTATCTTCACTAATTCTCTGTTTGACAGAGCGGGTGGTTTTACCGACATAACAGAGCCCACATGGACATTTAATAATGTAAATAACATGGGTGGTGGAACACGTAATAATGTCATTTATTTGGAACCGTGTTCCTGTATTTGGGTGGCAGAAATATTCACACTTCATCATATTGTTGCACTGTGGGCATCTACGGCATTTATAGCTACCATTTGGTAGAGGGCGTAAAAGAGCTTGGCTAATTTTCTTTTGTGGCTGGCAGTTGGCATGAACCAATTTATCGCGTAAATTGCGACCTCTCCTATACACAATACGTGGTGGATATTTAAATTCAGCCGGCAAAACTGGGTCCGATGATAAAATATGGCAGTGTTTCTTGACCACACCTCCCACTTTTCGCGAATTCAAAGTATATGTAGTTGTGAACATTACGGAGTGTTCTTTGGCTTTAGCGGGTCTTTTTTGTAGCAGTTCATCTCGTGTTTTTTCCAATGCCAAATTATGAGCTTCATCCACACATTGTGACGAATAGCCTCTTCTTAGAAACTTCATGCGCATCTCTGCTGCTGTTTCTAGATAATCCTCTGTGGAGTGGCATATACGGCGCAGTCTAAAAAATTGGCTTCTTGGAAGTCCTCTTTTTAATGGCACAGGGTGGAAGCTGTCACCCTGTAATCGAGTATTTCTGTCTGTTTCTTTTCTATACAGAGTTGTAAACAGGGTTCCATTTGATTTCTCAATCCACATATCGAGATAATGAACACGTTGAGTGTCACGTTCAATAGTGAATTTGAGATTAGGGTCAATGTCATTGAGTAGTGCCATAAAATCTGACAGTTCAGGCTTGTTTTTTGAAAAATGTGTTAGGGCGCGCACTTCGTTATTTATCTCCGGTATTGAACATACTACATTCTGTCTTAAATTGTATCTTTATTTACATATTAGGGTACCTGTGGATTGAGTAGAAATGTTGTTTGACTTGTTTGGATGAAATGTATTGGTAACTTTTGGGATTCCTTTATCTGCATGTTGAACAAGTGATACTGGTGGATTACTGAATCAAACGATCCAACTAAACTGACTTTTTTGGGTTATAAAGGACTTTATCAAACAAAACGACCATTTGTTGTGTAGCTGGGACCCTTGGGATTGCAAACAGAGGAAGATCTTCAAAGGAAAGTGATTTATTTTATCGCTATTTCTGATTTTTGTGACGCCTCTGCTGGTTTGGGAAATGTTTTTAATGCTGGTGCATGCGGGGTGCTGTCCTCAGATAATCACATGGTATGCTTTCGCCTTAAACCCTTTTTGAAATCTGATGAAGCTGTTGGATTAACAAGAAGTTAAGCTTTTAAAGGATGGAATACACTTGTATTTTCATGAATGTTTAATATTACGATTTTTGTATTTTGAATTTCGCGCTCTGCAATTTCACCGGATGTTGTCGAGGTGGGGCGCTAGCAGCACGTCTAGCCCAAATTAACCAACAATGCAGTTCAATAAATATAGTTAAGAAAATATTTACAAATAAACGTAAGTATAAAATAAAAAGTAACACAATAAAATAACAATAATGAGGCTATATACAGGGAGTACCGGTACCGAGTCAATGTGTGGGGGTACATCTTAGTCGAGGTAATTTGTACATGTAGGTAGGGGTAAAGTGACTATGCATAGATAATAAACAGCGAGTAGCAGCAGTGTAAAAACAATGGGGGGGGTCAATGTAAATAGTCAGGGTGGCCATTTGATTAATTGTTCAGCAGTCTTATGGCTTGGGGGTAGAAGCTGTTAAGGATACTTTTAGACCTAGACTTGGCGCTCCGGTACCGCTTGCGTGCGGTAGCAGAGAGAACAATCTATGACTTGGGTGACTGGATTCTTTGACAATTTTTGGGGCCTTTCTCTGACACCGCCTAGTCGGATCCGCCCCTTTTTTTCAATTTTCGCCTAAAATGACATACCTGCATATTCTTGATACCATTTGAAAGGAAACACTTTGAAGTTTGTGGAAATGTGAAATGAATGTATTAGAATAACACATTTGATCTGGTAAAAGATAATACAAAGAAAAAATTGTGTGTTTTCGTGTATTTTTTTTGTACCATAATCTTTGAAACACAAGAGAAAGGCCATAATGTATTATTCCAGCCCAGGAGCAATTGAGATTCTAGCCACTAGATGGCAGCAGTGTATGTGCAAAGTTTAAGACGGATCCAATGAACCATTGCATTTCTTGTCAAAATTATGTATCAAGACTGCCCAAATGTGCTTAATTGGTTTATTAATAACTTTTCAAGTTTATTACTGTGCATTCTCCTCAAGCAATAGTATGGTATTATTTCACTTTAATAGCTACTGTAAATTGGACGGTGCAGTTAGATTAACAAGAATTTAAGATTTCTGCCAATATCAGACATGTCTATGTCCTGGGAAATGTTCTTGTTACTTACAACCTCATGCTAATCGCATTAGCCTACGTTAGCTCAACTGTCCTGCGGGGGACCCACCAATCCTGTAGAGGATATAGGTCCTGGATGGCAGGAACCTTGGCCCCGAACCTTGGACCATTAGGCTCTAGAGAGGGTGCACAACTGAGCAAGAGGACAAGTACATTACTGTGTCTAGTTTGAGAAACAAACGCCTCACAAGTCCTGAACTGGCAGCTTCATTAAACAGTACCCGCAAAACACCAGTCTTAACGTCAACAGTGAAGAGGCGACTCCAGGATGCTGGCCTTCTAGGCAGAGTTGCAAAGAAAAAAACATATCTCAGACTGGCCAATAAAAAGAAAAGATTAAGATGGGCAAAAGAACACAGACACTGGACAGAGGAACTCTGCCTAGAAGGCCAGCATCCTGGAGTCGCCTCTTCACTGTTGATGTTGAGACTGGTGTTTTGCGGGTACTATTTAATGAAGCTGCCAGTTGAGGACTTGTGAGGCGTCTGTTTCTCAAACTAGACACAGTAATGTACTTGTCCTCTTGCTCAGTTTTGCACCGGGGCCTCCCACTCCTCTATCTATTCTGGTTAGGGCCAGTTTGCGCTGTTCTGTGAAGGGAGTATTACACAGTGTTGTACAAGATCTTCCGTTTCTTGGCAATTTCTCGCATGGAATAGCCTTCATTTCTCAGAACAAGAATAGACTGACGAGTGTCAGAAGAAAGTTCTTTGTTTCTGGCCATTTTGAGCCTGTAATCGAACCCACAAATGCTGATGCTCCAGATACTTAACTAGTCTAAAGAAGGCCAGTTATATTGCTTCTTTAATCAGAACAACAGTTTTCAGCTGTGCTAACATAATTGCAAAAGGGTTTTCTAATGATAAATTAGCCTTTTAAAATGATAAACTTGGATTAGCTAACACAAAATGCCATTGGAACACCATCAGTGATGGTTGCTGATAATGGGCCTATGTACGCCTATGTAGATATTCTATAAAACATCAGCCATTTCCAGCTACAATAGTAATTTACAACATTAACAATGTCAACACTGTATTTCTGATCAATTCGATGTTATTTTAATGGACATTTCCAAACTTTTGAACGGTAGTGTACATAAAAACACAGAATGTGTGAAATATGGGTCTACTTCTCTGCTATTTAAATCTGAAATCAAAATGTTAACATCTTCTACCAATTCAACAATATAGCTGTTTTGGTAACGGCATCAACTACTTTCTCTCAACTTTTACAAACAAATACAATTTAGTCCACTTTCCCAACAACTTACATAAAAACTATGAGCTTATGAAATCTTGGTCTGCTTCTCTGTTTTTCAAATCTGAAATATAAACAGAAATATCTTCTACCAATCAAATGATATCACTGGGAGAGCCCATTTAACTTTTATTTAAGACTGATTGTGCCACACAGCTCACCCCAACCCATAAAAATAGCCCACTATAACAACCCTCACACTCACTAATCAAACTACAATAGTGACCCCACTTCCTATAGCTAACCCGGCCATGGCCTACCTGTCTTTTAAACATGAACTATTACTACTGTAATGTACCGCTACTAGAAGTTCCGGGGCTACTTAGGCTACTCCGCTTGGTAAACGCCCTCCATGCACCTTTTCTTATGAAAATAACACAATTTATTTGCAGTATAACTATTGGAATTAGGCCAGGCATGCAAAAGACAAATTGTTAGTTTATCAATAGATTGTTGTGTTTCTATGTCCTGCATTGGTATAGGTTCTGAGATTAAATAGGTGTCACACCCTGACCTGTTTCACCTGCCTTGTGCTTGTCTCCACCCCCCTCCAGGTGTAACCAATTATCCCCTGTGCATTTATATATATATTTTTTTTTTACCCCTTTTTCGTGATATCCAATTGGTAGTTACAGTCTTGTCCCATTGCTGCAACTCCCATACAGACTCGGGAGAGGTGAAGGTTGAGAGCCGTGTGTCCTCCGAAACACAACCCAGCCAAGCCGCACTGCTTCTTGACACACTGCTCGCTTAACCCGGAAGCCAGCCGCACCAATGTGTCGGAGGAAACACCGTACAACCATGTCAGCATGCCCGGCCTGCCACAGGAGTCGCTGGTGCGCAAGAACATCCCTGCCAGCCAAACTCTCCCCTAACCCAGACGACACTGGGCCAATTGTCCACCACCCCATGGGTCTTCCGGTTGCAGTCAGCTGTGACAGAGCCTGGAGTCGAACCAGGATCTCTAGTGGCACAGCTACCACTGCAATGCAGTGCCTTAGACCACTGCGCCACTCGGGAGGCCCCCCTGTGCATTTATACCTATGTTTTCTGTTTGTCTGTTGCCAGTTCGTCTTGTCTCGACAAGCCTACCAGCGTTTTTCTTGTACTCCTGTTTTTCTCTCTAGTCCCTGTTTTCTAGTTTTCCCGGTTTTGACCATTCTGCCTGCAATGACCCTGAGCCTGCCTGCCGTTCTGTACCTTGTGACACTGCCCTGGATTACTGACCTCTGCCTGCCTGCCCTGACCCTGAGCCTGCCTGCCGTTCTGTACCTTTCGGACTCTGCTCTGGATTACAGACCTCTGCCTGCCCTTGACCTGTTGTTTGCTTGCCACTGTTGTTGTAATAAACTTGTGTTACTTCGAACTGTCTGCATTTGGGTCTTATCCTAAGGTCTGATAATAGGAAACGATGTCCCGCTCCTATTGCACAGCAGTACTGTAGCTTACCCATACTGTCAAATATTTTACATAAACTAGCGGTCTATTCACTCTGTTGGCAGGATGTTTTAATCTTTAGCAGTAATGTATGCTGTATCTGGAAAATGACTGTCACTTTCTGGAAGAGAAAACAATACCAGTGGTTGCGGACCTGTCCTCAGTTGTTGTGGACCTGTCCGCAGAACGTTTCAATTCAACAATGTTTTGCATGGACTTTTTCCCCAACCTAAATATTCTGAAACATGGTCTAAAAGGCAGGCTACAAAAAAAATATGCAATTACGGTACTTACAGTGTCTTACTAAGGCCTACTTCAATGTAAAAGATCAACTGTTCACTTGTTAAATTTGACTGTATAAGCCTACTACTACTACTACCTAGTCTCCCACTGAAGGCTATTATCAGCTATTTATAAAACAGTCACTCCTTTACAAATTTGTAACAGATTGTATGAATTGGAATTCGTAATATATCATATGAATTGCACAAAAAAAGATATATGGCAGGAGGTAACATATCATACAAAATGAATGACGTTGTACACAATTTTGGCTTGTGAGTTCTACTTAGAGAACTACTGGATAAAAACTACTGGATAAAAAGTATTTAAAAGCTCTGGAACGCATCTTTGAAAAATGTTTTACTTCTTCAACTACCACACAAATGATTTTAAATAGCTATATTAAGTCACACAATTTATCTCCAGGAAAATTACCATCCAGTTGATGTTGATATTGAACTGCACTGTTGAGGGTGCTTGCAAGTAAGAGTTTCGCTGCACTTTTTATACCGGTCCTGCTATATGGGATCCTTGTGACTTCCCTACCCCGTTGAAGTTTAATGTAAAATGGTCGGTGGCGATTTTAGCATGTACATCTTGGTGGGGCAAACTCACTACACAACACTAAACAATACATTAATTGCACTATAACGGTGAAAACCAGTGCCCATAAACTGTTAGGGCCTACACAAAGCTGTCCCAACAGCAGAGCTTTCTTTTCAGCACTGTGGAGTGAATCCTTACGACAGCTACACCTGGGTATCAGAGGATCCTTGTCTGGCAGCGAAACTGTTCATTCAGCCTCATTTACTGCCTTTTAAAAAACATTGTTGATATGGCTGACTTGCTTAAACAAATGTGGTTTCTACTGACAGCTGAGATATACAAACTATGGCATAAGGGAACGGTGAGCAGATAAGATGCAATCCGTAATTTCGATTAAGACATCAATGAGTGAGTTAGGACGGACGTAGTCAATATAACTATTTGTTCAGAACTTTTGAAATGTACAGCGACAGAATTCAGAACATGGGCCATTCTTACAGTATTCTCCATGAACACCAAGTTATAACTGTATGATAAATAAAGGGGGCATATAAAGAGACAATGAAGAAAGCTCTTACAATATTCAATGATGACATTTCTCTAAAACAGGTTATAGGCTACATTGGCAACCACCAAGTCAGAACAGTAGCATAAGTTATCAGGGGGAAAGGGACCAAATTATTAGGGTGAGGCACATGGGCTACTAACAGCTTACTACACAACATACACTTAGTATTACTTTCTTAGCTACAGTATACATATCTCCCTGGCATATTACATAATTTATGCAGCAGCATATAAGACATGTTTGTCATGAAACGTTGTCATTAAAGTCTGGCATTCTTTGGATTTATGGTGCTTTCAAGACAACTGGGAACTCTGGAAAAAACAAGATAAAATCATGACGTCAGTAATCTTCTGGCCTTCTTTAAATGCCCGAGTTCCCGACTTGGAATTCCTAGTTGGATGACCGCTCAAAACGTATTTTCCCAGTCTGGGCTAATTTTTTAAGAGTTCCCAGAGTTAGATTTCCCAGTTCCCAGTTCCCAGTTGTTTTGAACGTGGCAGGAGTCATGCAGGATTCATGCAGGACAGCATGGCCAATGTATTCAAGTTTTTCTGGCCCATGGTGTTGCGTGTGAATGTTTATCCTTTGAAGCTTGGAAAAGAGACCCTTAAACCCAGACTTGGAACACGCACCCTCTCCACCGAAAAGCAGGCAAGAGAAGGAAAAAGTGATTGCTTTGCGATGCTTGCAGTTAGACACTGATTCCTTCCAAACCACTCAATGTTGAATTTGCGATTTCCAACTCGTGTAATGTTTATGTCCAATGGCCGATGAGCACTGATACGTTTTATCTATAATTTCTCTTCATATGACAAGGATTGAAAAGGATTTGCCAATAGATTGTCGATGTGATTCATGATGATGACTGCTTGTCTAGCTTGCTAGCTAAGATTTTGAAAGTATGACGTTGACATGATCATTCCAATCAAAGCTACGGTAGATATAACGTGATTTTATGTTATTTTATCTGTGGCTATGACCTTGAACCTTCTTGGATGGGCACTTCTAATGTAAATCTATGGCAGCACCCAAGGGTGTCTTAACTTTCTCGATCTCCCTGTAGATTTTGCGGCGACATAGTGTTCCCATGAGTGACAGAACACGGAGCCAATGATTGCGCAACTAGAGAAGATTACCAACCCATAAATTTTGTATTTTCCCTGGCTGCCCCTCCACCACAGAAAGCACTGAGCTAGGCTGAAACACATGCATTTTGGAGCTGCCTTACTCAAGAAAGCAAAAAAGAGACCATGTTTTCATCAACTTTATTAATTCAATAGATTTTTTTTTACATTGTTTGCAAACTGATATGTTATTTTGTATTATTATTAAACATATTTTTTGCTATACACGTGGGGCTCTGCCCCCACCTGCCCTGAATGAGGAGTCTCCACTGAAAATGGTTAGGGTTATGTTATGATATGGTTCGGTTAGGGATTAAGTTTAGGGTAGAGACAGCCCAAGGATTCTGGACAGCACTGATCATTTATAGCTACTGTAAACTGTGTACGTGACTAATACAATGCCAGTAGGTATTACTCCGTCCGTGCCACCTGCGTGCATGCATGCACTTCTGCCATCCTCCACATCAGCATTTTTAAATAATGGCACACGTTTTAAACTATGTACTACTTTTATTTTGCCAAGCGTATATTAGTAAATAATTCCGTGAATGGGTACCATAATTCGTGAAATAAATCAAGATCAGAGAAAATGCGTCTCCGAACTACTTTCTCTAAATCGAACGAACGTGGAGGGACTAATTCCTGTCCTCTCTTCCACTCAAATAACTCAGCTGTCGTAGTACTAGTAGTTGAGAGACTTGAGGTTGCGCTTAGGCAATGATGAAACTAAGATGGCGTTTAAACCCAGACAGGATGAACGGGGGATAGCGAAATTGGTCACAAATTGATTTGATGGGGACATCATTCTCACAGAGATACTCGTTTACAAGCAAATTAGTCTTCAAAGTGGACCATCTTTACACTTATAATCAAACAGAAGTGGGTATATGGGGGAAGCGACGCTGAAAACGGGCAACTTTACGTGAGCTATCTGGACCTTGCTTGCTAGCTAACGTTAGCTCGTAACATTACTAGCTACAGTAGCTAGCTAACCAGCGACAGCTAGCTAACGTAGGTAACGTTAGCCAGCCGAGCTAAACAACAACAACACTGTCAACAGGGAGGAGGGTAGTCTCAGGAGAAATAATTGTCTACGGGATTGTCCGGAGTATTTTGATTCAAAATAAAACAATTCATATCTGTCTTGGGACAGGTACGAAACAGAGAAGGAACCAATATTTCCAGTGAAACTTCCACGCCAATTCGCAGTGCTACCCGAGACCGGAGGTGCTGCCTGGGATGGGCTGAAAAGTGGAGGCCGTAACGTTAGCTTCAGCCACAGTAATCGTGACCCAGTGCTGAACAATAGACCCCGTGAGCTTTCAAGACACCTACACGGCCCATCATATTATTGGTGACACCTGAGTCCATAATTTCCTCTGATCACGTTGAACGTGTCAGGCAGAGTTGCTGTCCAAGTGCCAGCTAACGTTATCTAACATGTAAGTCTAATAACGCTAGCTATACTCTAGCTAGCCATATTTCTTATCCGGTAAGTTAGCTAAGATGCTAGCTAGAGAAATCCTAGTTAGCAACTAACTAACTACAGTGAAACTTAAAATAAACCAAACAGCTTGGGATTGTCTTAGCTTGTCAGTCACCAAGGACCTCCCGTTATGTAGCTAGCTATGTGACAAATTACCCATATTTTGTGATGTTTGACAATGGCTATATTCATTTGTTTCCTAACTTGAATCCCCATATTTGGTCTTGCAAATGGGAGCGTGGATGGATCCAATCAGGCCTTTAAATCCTGTGACGTTTTTATGTTGAGGTTAGTGGCTTTAGCTATATTTAGAGAATATGTCCAGAATTTGTGTAGGAAGCTTCCTCAAATGTCTTTATCATTATTTTCTATTGAAAGGAAATGTAGGAGGCCTTCAGATGGGTCCTGTGAAATCAATTGTAGGAAACAAACCATATCCCAGACAGTATGAGTATTTTTATATCACCAAGTATCAACATACTTTGTTAGTTAGTGAATTATTTTCTGTTGATGACCAAACACCAATTTGACCTTATGAGACAAGAATGGCACCATGTAAGAAGTGCATTATTTGCTGTGTCTGTAAGGTAGGGGGAGGGGAGAACAGTTACAAAGAACTCCTCCCCCATATTGAGTTAACAGGTTTGGGTTTTTGGTGTTTTACTAGATTGAAGGTTCCATGATGTTCCAAAGACTTATTCCAACTATTAGAACATGATTCAATTCAAAGACATTATTCACAAGTAGAATAATCATGTAACGTTTGTGAAACAATGGCCATTCAAAATTGTAGGTTGTGTCCCTTAAGGCCCTTTGTTTGATCTGATGAAAAACATGCTCTAAAGCATTGTTAATGTATCCAATTCAATTTATGGTACTGTACAAATGAATTTTTGAAGAACTGGTAGTCCCATAAGGAAATATCCCTTGTGATTATTTTCTCCTTAGCCTAACTTTGAACTCGGAGTGGACATTTTCAAGAAATGCATTTGAAATATACATTTTTTTATAGTAGATGTGTTATGTAGAATGCGTTGTTTACAAAGACTCCAATAACTACATAAACAATCTTAGGTTTGGGGTTATGATAGGGTAAGATGGTTTTTCCAGCCTTATAAGACATGCATAAATGTATTCGTCAAGAATCAATGGGTAGCCTATATCATTAATTGAAATGACCATTGATTAGCAAGAAATCTTACATTGTGCCCGGACTTCTCATGGTGACAGTTATTTTGACTGCCAATCTGCTTAGCTAAGTAAGTAGCTGCACTGTGTAGTGACTTGACATGCAGATTTGACCTTACCTGTTGCCAGGGCGATGGAGGGGGAAGACTTTGTGCCTCCTCCGGAGTGCCCAGTTTTCGAGCCGTCATGGGAGGAGTTTCAGGATCCCCTGGGCTACATTGCCAAGATCCGTCCAATTGCAGAGAAGTCTGGAATCTGCAAGATTCGTCCTCCTGCTGTAAGTGTTTACTGGTGACATGCATCTATCATTTAACCCCATGAAACCTGTGTGGAGTTGAATATGGTTGTTTTCCTCTGACCTTAATCAATCTGGTGTAGTCTCACTTTTATTTGTGTTTCTTTGTGTGTCTAGCAAACACAAGTACATTTCCTCTTTCTTTCAAGCTGAGCACAGGATTTAGTGATTGCAGGATGACAAGTGTTTACATCAAACATAGACATTGATCAAAGCTTTCCTTTCCCCACAGGACTGGCAGCCACCCTTTGCTGTGGAGGTGGATAGCTTCCGCTTCACACCCCGTATACAGAGACTTAATGAGCTGGAGGTTCGTCTCTCTCCTCATATATTGTATCATTGTATAGTTGAGTCTCAGAAATGGAATGAATAGAACGGTCATCCCCATTCAAGTCAACGATGGCATAATGGGTAGACTAGCATCCATTTTGAGTGTACCCATGCCAGGAAGTAAAAGCAGGAAGTGTACCTGTGCTGTGATTTGAGTCAACTCAACTGACATTACACAAAATACATTCCATTGCATGAGCTACATCAGTTAGCATGATTTGGAGAGAAACTACATTACCATGGCAATCCATCATCAGGTAGACATTACTCATGTTAACATGAGTTTAGCAGTCAAATTGCCAGGGTTAGAGCTTCCAAGCCTGTTCTGTTTCTATGGGTTAATATTGAAGAACTGTTTTAGAAGTCACGTGTTCTGGTTGACCCAAAGATTATATTTTAGTTTTCAGTCCATTCTAATAATATTCAATCCTGACCCCCCCCACCCCACCCCAGGCGGAGACACGAGTCAAGCTAAACTACTTGGACCGGATCGCCAAGTTCTGGGAGATCCAGGGATCCTCTCTCAAGATCCCAAACATCGAGAGGCGCATCCTGGACCTCTTCAGCCTGTCCAAGGTGCCGGAGCTGACTGACCCATGTTTTTAATTTCTCAGTAAACCCCCTGTTGCATGTCTTATTTCTGTAAAAATAAAAAAAATAAGACCTATTGAGACTTACCATTGCTAACACTATCCAATAGTACTTTAGCCAGTAAAACTGAGCTGTCTGCACTTGTATTATTTTGTGTTGTAGGTTGTGATAGAGGAGGGAGGGTTTGATATAGTCAGTAAGGAGAGGCGCTGGGCTCGCGTGGCCCAGAAGCTTGGCTACCCTCCAGGCAAGAACATTGGCTCCCTCCTGCGCTCACACTACGAGAGGATTGTCTACCCCTTTGAGGTGTTCCACACTGGTGCCAGCCTGCCGGTAACGCTACTCACCCACTTTGCTCCTGCTCTTTTGTGCTTATACAAGCGATCTATCAACTCTGATCTATCAAATAGAATTCGACATGCATTGACTTACATTCTTTATTTGTTTAGTCAGTAGAAATGTAGAAATTTCTAAACACCATTTAGAAATGGTGTCCATCCATAGTCATGAATGTAGAAGAGGGTTTCACCCCATGATTTCTGTGTGTAGCAGACTAAGCCAAAGCTATATGATGGAGAGGAGGTGCATAGAGAATACAAGCCCCACTCCATCCCCCTACGCCAGTCTGTCCAGCCCTCCAAGACGAGCAGCTACGGACGCAGAGCCAATCGTCTCCAGCCAGACGTGAGTGACAGCACACAAGCTCCAATGACCGACGTACATCATTTCCCTCTTAACAGTATCAGTCGTGTGTATAGTTCACAGATACTAATAGAAGTTGGTTAATTTTACTCATTACCATGATCATGTTGATCGTTCCAAGGATGTAAGCATTCACTCTCCACAACCATAATCTGTTAGTAGCCATATTTAACCAGTCTCGTTCAGGAATGGTGTCCAAATCTATTCATTGGGTGGTGATGTACCGTCTTCTGAGAACTGCTAGTGAAACTACTGATCTGCACCGGTTCACAGATCTCAGCTAGGGTAACACCTGCCGTTAACACATTTTACTCGTAGGTTTTTCACACTGATTGTTTTATCTTCTAGGTAGACTATCAGTGATGGATTTTGGTTAGGCGGGAAGTTAAAGTTGTCATACGCCCATACAATCATGTAATAATACTCATCTCTTTTGGCATTGAAAAGTGGAATTACTTTTCATTCATATCGTTGTATTCCTAACTTAATCCGATTTGAAATGACGTAATACCAAATTAGTCATTAATCCAAATGAATTGAATCTGAGTTCCAGCTCTTTCTCTCCAAATTGGAAAGGAACATCTAGATCAGGGGTGTCAAACTCATTTCGCATCGTGGGCCACATACGGCCTAGGGAGATGTCAAGTGGGCCGGACCATTAAAATTATACCATACTCTGCTATAAATAACCAAAATATCATGTCTTTCCTTTGTTTTGGTGTAAAGAAGCACAAGAACATTAGGAAAATATTGAAATTTTATGGAGTTGTATGAACAGTAGAATTCCATCACACAACTTTTGTTTTGAAGCTGCTGACTAACATTAAAGTGCACATTTTTTAAATCACCACAGTAAGGATTCATCTTCACAGAGCTGTATTCTTTCAATGCAAACAGTATCTAAGGCAGCATTTTAAAGGTGTTAGTCTAGTCTGGACTTGTATTTGTTCCTGAAACTTGGCATCTTTTGGCCTGTACAAGTGCATCAACACCAGGTGTCATGTCCTGACTAGCTGTCACTTTCAGAATGTCATTTAAGTGCTTGTTTGTGAGCCTTGAACGCATTTTTGTTTTATTGATATTCATCACTGAGAAAATTTGTTCACAAAGGTAGGTTGTCCCAAACATGCACAAAATTTTAGCAGCCAGGGCTGTTAATTTGGGGTACCCTGGTAGTAGATACTGATAAAATCTGTCCAGACCTACAGAGGCAAATTTGCCCTTCAAATCTGCATCACACTGCAAATCAATTATCTCTAGCTGAATTTCGACCGGCAGATCAGAAGCTTTAACTGTGAAAGGTGAGCGAAAAACTGAAAATTCTGTCTCAAGTTCACCAAATACCTGAAAACGTTTCTCAAACTCCCGCAGTAGTCCTGCAATTTTGTCTTTGTACCGTTTCATGTCCGCATCAGGTCTGGTCACACACACATCTCTCAGACAGGGGAAATGAGCAGGGTTGCCATTTGCCAGTTGCATCTCCCACAAAGTCAGCTTCAACTTAAATGCATGTATGTTGTCAGAAAACTGTGTGACAACTTTTTTGCGGCCTTGCAACATTTTGTTCAGATTGTTCAAGTGTTCAGTAATATCAACCAAGAATGCAAGGTCCCGTAGCCATTCCTGAGATTGTAATTCCAACACCGGTTTTCCTTTTTTCTCCATGAACTGTCCGATTTCCTCTCGTAGATCAAAGAAATGCCTCAGCACAGCGCCTCGGCTTAACCATCTCACTTCAGTGTGGTATGGCAGGCTGTGGGTAATGTTGCTGTCGCTGAGAAGTTTGTCAAACTGACGATGGTTCAGACCTCTGGACCGGATGAAATTTACAGTGCGAACAACCACCTCCATGACGTGGTCCATTTTCAGCGACTTGCAACACAATGCCTCCTGGTGCAAAATACAGTGAAATGTCCAGAAACGATCTCCTCCATTAAGGGCTTGTACTTTGTCTTTGAACTTTGTCGCGACACCTGCTTTCTTTCCGACCATGGATGGCGCGCCGTCTGTAGCCAGGCTGACAGCGCGGGACCAGTCCACTCCAACTCTGTCCAATGCAGCAACGACAGAGCCGAAAATGTCCTCGGCTGTTGTGGTGTCCATCATTGGCACCAACTCAAGAAACTCTTCAGTAACAGTCAATGTCTCATCAACTCCTCGAATAAATATGGCCAGTTGGGCCACGTCTGTGATGTCAGTGCTCTCGTCAATTGCCACGGAAAATGCAATAAATGACTTGACTCTCTGTTTCAATTGACTGTCTAAATCTGCCGATAGTTCCGAAATCCTCTCTGCTATAGTATTCCTCGTCAGGCTAATATTGGCAAAAGCTTGTCGCTTCTCGGGACATACAAGTTCAGCCGCCTTCATCATGCATCGTTTAACAAAGTCACCGTCGGAATACGGCTTCGATGCTAATGCTATTTCGCTAGCAATTAGGTAGCTGGCTTTTACCGCTGCTTCACTGACTTCTCGGCTCTGGATGAAAGTTGACTGCTGTTTCCTCAGACCCGCCAGCAATTCGTTAATCTTATCTCTTCTCAGTTGTCCTTGCAAGCCGTCATATTTTTCGCTGTGATGAGTCTCGTAGTGGCGTCGAATATTATATTCCTTCAATACCGAAACTTGTTGCAAACACACCAAGCACGAAGGTTTTCCGTGCATCTCTGTAAATAAATAGGACGTGGTCCATTTTTCTTTGAAAATTCTACACTCCTTATCTACTTTTCTCCGTTTGGATAACGACATTTTGGCTAATGAGGGTGTAGCGGAGAGGTAGAGACCAAGGTATTAACAACGTCGTAACAAGCAGCAGATGGCGCATTGATACCGTCTGCTGTTTTCAGTCTGTCTCAGTGATGCGGCTTGTCTTCTACTCTGATGGAAAGAGTGCGCCCCTTAGCGGATAATCCATGAATTGCAGCGAATTAAAAATATTAATTCCATGTCTTTTATGCATTTTTTCCACTTTCAAATTATCCTGCGGGCCTGATCGAACCTCCTTGGGGGCCGGTTCCGGCCCGCGGGCCGTATGTTTGACACCCCTGATCTAGATGGACCCGACGATGCGCTCAGAACGCAACCAGCATGCTTGCTCTGTGTACCGCTACGCTGCTGCTATGGTGTCTGCTGCTACTGCCATTTGCCCCATGTGTCACCATATATCTCCCTCTTCCTTTCTCTCTTTCCCTCTTTCAACACCACCGATTTGTTCATTTTGTCACCCCTGCCATTGAACATTGCTAACCCATTGTAGTTACCTGTAGGGTACCCATGTCTTTCACCCATAGAATACATTTTGTTTGTACCATTTAGCATTTTAAAGTGGTGGTGTGGTGAGATCTTTTGATTTGCTTCCTCATATGCCTTACTCCAGATTTGATTTGAACGATGGCAAGAAATGCTTAAAGGGATCGTGTGAGATTTTGGACATCTACTTACCCAGAGTTAGATGAAGTCATGTATACCATTTTTGTGTCTGCCTCCAGTATGAAGGACGTTTAAGGTTGTTTCGTGTGTGAAAGAGAGCTTTCATAACAGCTTCAAGACAAATTAGTAATGAACAGTAGCTTATTTTCCAAATATTCCAACCTAAGAAGGTATTGTCCTAAAGTTGCCGCTTTCAAGAATGAAAGTCGATAGCCTAGTCTATTATTTGCAATTTATTTTATGAGGCAACTATTGTCCAGCCTTGTATAGACTAACCTAACTCACTAAGACAGCCCGGTCCTAATCAAACTCCCATTGTTTGTGTGTCACACAGACACACACAAGAACCTGTTCCATGCTGAAGCTCCTCCACCAGAAATGAATACTAGAACAGATTTGCCTCCCTTTAGCCTCAGCCCAGGCTTTCTTACGTCGTGATTCGTACTAGTTGTAGCATTCCATTTAGCACGGTTATTTTAGCCAAGTTTAAAAAAAAATGTTTTGTTTCAAATAAATGCGAATAGTTGGGTTGGTCAATATTAACAGTGTTTTATGGGTACATAATCATGATGGGACAAAGGTTGCCCAACCGTAACTGGAAGTCTACCAGAACAGCTAGCACTGGATGCAGAGCCATAAAAATGGTATCCGTGATTTAATCTGACCCTGGGTAAGTAGAGAAAGGGCTTAAAATCTTGCACTGTCCCATTAAACTTTACACTGAGATGTCATCGGATTGGTCATAGCCCACCATAAGAATCTGATGATATGGTTTTGTTTTAAACCCACGTAAGCATCCTTGTGTGTGTTTAATTTTCAGCTGAAATGTTTTATTACCTAGGCCAGGGGTCTCCAACCCTGTTCCTGGAGAGCTACCCTCCTGTGGACTTTCGCCCCAACCCAAGTTGTCACTAACCTAGTTCAGCTTATCAACCAGCTAATTGATTAGAATCGGGTGTGCTAGATGAGGGTTGGGGTGAACCTGCATGACGGTAGTTCTCCAGGTACAGGGTTGGAGAGACCTAGGCTATGCGTTCTCTGAGGGCTCAGTTCTAAACGGATCAAAAAGACCTTGTGATGTGATCAGTACAAGCACAGCTATATTTGGCAAACACATGGTCTACCCACGCCTATTACAGTCAAACACAAGTCATTCTATTTCATCACACCAGATTTTTATCTCTTCATATACATTTTCACTCTTCCAATGGTTGTTTTTTTTCTTCTCCTCGGCCATTTCTTTTTCTTCCTCCTCCTGTCTCAGTTCTTTGTTGCTGTTGTCTTCCTATGCAGGGTCCAGAGGATTCTGCCCCCCACCCTCTCTCCACTGGCTCTCAACACATCTCTACATCGGTACTGCCTGTCTCTCTTGAGCACAATGCGAGTCCTCGCTCTCTCCCGGCTCTACCCTCGCCCCATGTCTCTGTCTGCCTCGGTTTCTCTAGCAGCAAACCCCTCGCTCTCTCGCCTTTTTTTTTGCGGCAGGGCCCTTGCCGTCCTTTTCTAACTCTTAACAAACATCACCATTCAACAGCCTAGCATCAAGCTTTAGCTGTCTTTAGCCCTTATCCCACTCACCCACCCACTCACTGTTTGTCCCTGGCAACAACTTATGCAAATGCATTAGCAATTATCTGTCTCGCCTGTACTTGTTTATGAAATCAGTGTGAATCTCTCTCTCCCCTCTTATCTCTTTACTGTTAGTCAGTCTCTGTGCGTCCTTTCTTAACGCTTCCATTCCCTCACTTCTGCAGCGCTATTGTGGGACTGCTTGTGCTCTGCTGAGTGCAGTTGATCACCAGTGGGTTGTGTTTGACAAGAAACCCGTTAGACACTCCACTTGGCCTTTTGAGAAAGTAAAATATTTGGAAAATGCAAACACAGCTTTGTACATTTTATGCTCTGAAGCATTGCCCCTTCAAAAGTTTTACAGATTTAGGATCTGAGGCAGATGACGCCTCACAACCTCGTTTGAGTGCATTTTTAATTGTATTAATCACTCAGTTCAGCTGAGTTGAGACTTGTATGTAGGTTCCCTAAATTAGTTTCCTTTGTTGGTACGTGTGTTTGGATGCTTTTTCTTATAACACGGTGGTGGGTCGTTACCTTTGTTTAATAACTGTCAATAGTCAAAGATGTACTGTATGTAGAGGTTGTACTCTACTTGCTGACCCTCTAGTACTACTATTCTCCCTTATCCTCACACCATCTCCTGACCCCTTGACCCTTCTGCTTCTCCATTCCCTCTCAGTATACCTGAAAGTGTATTGGTGTTGCTCCCATCACATCTCCATACTGACTTTTTGCCATCTGTCACCCTAGCCTGATCCCACAGAGGAGGACATAGAGAAGAACCCAGAGCTGAAGAAACTACAGATTTATGGTGCAGGGCCTAAGATGATGGGGCTAGGACTGGTGCCCAGGAATAAGAGCATTCCCAAGAAAGGTAACACAACTCTGCTACAATCCTTCACCCCCCCCTACCTGGGTCTGAAATGTGGGCTCTGGTCATAAAGTAGTATCATATAGAATACGTTGCAATTTTGGATGCATGTTGACCACTTCTCCGATTTCCCCTCCTTCCAGAAGAGCTGCCTCAGACTGTGACTGTCCGGGCTGCAGCCCCTGCTGTCCAGGTCAAGGATCAGCCAGGGGAGGTCAAAGAGAAAGGAGGAGATGGCAGCACAACCACAACGGCTCCTCCTCCCTCTGATGCCACGATAAAGAGTGAGGTGAAGAAAGAGGAAGAGAAACATGAAGGTGGAGAAGCTCATGACAACGGGGACCAAGACGGTGGTGAAAACGGTGACGGGCCCTGCACCAAGATGACCATGAGGCTGAGACGTAACCTCGGCAACCCTCAGTTTGTAAGGGCCTTAGCCTCCATTCACGCTTATGGGCAAGTTATACAGGCACAGATTAAGGCTTGTCCTGGACTAAGAAGCCTGGTCACTGGAGATTCTCTGTCTGGGAATCCAGCCCTGTAGGTTATGTCTGATTCAAAACCAGATGTTATAGCTATTCGAATCATAAGGTGGCAATTTAAATGGGAAAATAAATAAAGCTAGTTGAACACCATCTATGCTGCCAGTCATTTAATGGGTAAACAATTTACATTTACCATTTCGTTAGTCAGCTCCTTTCCAACATATTTGAGTGTGGCAATTTACATGCATAACTTTAATTCTGTTTCACTTATCTGTTCTGTGTTCTGCTAAGGTGGATTCGTTTGTGTGCCGGATGTGTGGCCGTGGCGACGAGGATGAGAAGCTCCTGCTGTGTGACGGTTGTGATGACAACTACCACACCTTCTGTCTGCTGCCCCCTCTCACTGAGGCCCCCAAGGGCAACTGGCGCTGCCCAAAATGTGTGGCCGAGGTGAGAGCGTCATGAACCACGTTTCCATCCACAGAGTAGTCATACCGTCTATAAATAAATGATTACGACAGCTGTGATGGAAACAGGAAGTTTCAGTACAATTTCATGAATGCCGCCAGATAATTTGTTCAATCGACATAGTGGGATCTTTTTGTGTCGGTAAAAGTAATTACCTCTATGGGAGAAATGGCAGTGGAAACACTTTTTTTTATGCGTAAATATTGATATATTAACCTTTACCGAACCTCAACCCCGGATCCGGGATCACCCCCCACCCCCCCCACACTGATTAGCATCGCTAGCATAGCGTCACAATTAAATAGTAGCATCTAAATATCATTAAATCACAAGTCCAAGACACCAAATGAAAGATACAGATCTTGTGAATAAAGCCACCATTTCAGATTTTTAAAATGTTTTACAGGGAAGACAAAATATGTAAATCTATTAGCTAACCACGTTAGCAAAAGACACCACTTTCCTAACTCCATCAGTTTCTTACTCCATCAGGTGCTATCACCAATTCGGCCAAATAAAGATATTGATAGCCACTAACCAAGAAAAAACCTCATCAGATGACAGTCTGATAACATATTTATTGTATAGGATAGGTTTTGTTAGAAAAATGTGCATATTTCAGGTATAAATCATAGTTTACAATTGCACCCACCATCACAACTCGACTAGAATAAATACACAGAGCAACGTGTATTACCTAATTACTAATCATAAAACATTTCTTAAAAATACACAACTCACAGCAATGGAAAGATACAGATCTTGTGAATTCAGACAATATTTCAGATGTTCTAAGTGTTTTACAGCGAAAACACAATAAATCGTTATATTAGCATACCACATATGCAAACGTTACCCGACCATTGATTCAAGCCAAAGAGAGCGATATCGTTATCATCGCCAAAATATATTAATTTTTTCACTAACCTTCTCAGAATTCTTCCGATGACACTCCTGTAACATCATATTACAACATACATATAGAGTTTGTTCGAAAATGTGCATATTTAGCCACAAACAACCGTGGTTATACAATGACAATACTAGCAAAACTAGCCTGAAAATGTCGGACGCCATCTTTCACAGTGATCTTGTCTCATGGATAACTATTCATAAACTTGACTAAAAAAATATAAGTTGGACAGCTATCGAAAGACAAATTAGTTCTTAATGCAATAGCTGAATTACATTTCTAAAATTATCCTTACTGTGCAATACAGGGTTCGCCAAGCGAAGCTATACCAAACAAAATGGCGGAATATGCGTTTAAAATTTTTCGACAGAACAACGATTTATCATCTTAAATATTTCTTACTATGAGGTGATCTTCCATCAGAATCTTGGGCAATGTATCCTTTCTTGGGTCTAATCTTCTTTTGGTCGAAAGATGTCCTCTGTCCGTCGAAATGCCCACTAACGTTCGACCGGGACCCCGAAACGTGCCCAAAGCTTCAAAGAGCATCACATAGAAATGCCTCAAAATCGCACTAAACGGATATAAATTGCTATAAAACGGTTTAAATTAACTACCTTATGATGTTTTTAACACCTATAACGAGTAAAAACATGACCGGCGCTATATTACTGGCTAAACCAAGGCTTGGAAAAAGCCCAGTCCGACATCCTTCTTGCGTTGAGCGCAGGGTCCAAAAGAACGCTACTTCCGGTATTTGGTGATTTATAGAGGCACTGATTGCGCAATCGACTCCATTCAAATTGTCACCACTTACTGACATCTAGAGGAAGGCGTGGGCAGTGTTTGTATCCTCATAGGATTTACAGGGACTTTAAAACTGATCTGGAACCAGAGGCCAAGATTTCTGAAATTTCACACACTGGGAGGAAAAGTGCTGTAGAATGAGTTCTGTTTCACTCAGAGACATAATTCAAACGGCTATAGAAACTAGAGAGTGTTTTCTATCCAATAATAACAATAATATGCATATTGTACGAGCAAGAATTGAGTACTAGGCAGTTTAATCTGTAGAGCAAATTATGCTAATGCGAAACAGCACCCCCTATAGTGGCAAGAAGTTTAACCATCATATCGAAGTAAACTTGGAGTCACGCGATGACATGTTGTGTGGTCCTCCCACTACGACTCAGGAAACCATGCAGTGTATTAGGCGACAGATTAAATAAGTTATGGGGATCTTCACTGGGTGGTGAAAGTGCACAGTGATGAGCTTGATGCACCTTTCAATAAATATGGAGTGGCTTATTCTGGTGACATGATGATTGATGCTTGACTGCTGTTTGACAATTGTAAATATTCTCTCTCTTATCCATAATAATCTCATACTATCCTACCCCCACTGAATCTGCCAGCCGTTGGCTAGAGTGCACGTACGTAGACCAGAGTAGACACATTTTCTATTTTACCCAACAGTTTCTGTGTCAAAACTATCAGTAGAGTAGAAAATGTGATGGACATTTTTTTATTCGGTACATGAAAGTCCATTTTGTGTGCACTATGTCATCACGCACTGATTTGTTGGAAACACGCATATTTTCTTTATGCAGATATTTGAATAGTCACATTCATCTGTCACAAATTGGATGGAAAACTAGCTATTAAGACCCACAACATCCTGTTTTCAAACAAACATCTTGCTATGTGGCTGCAGCCATCCACCGTCTAATTAATCTGGAGCCTCTGTGTGTATATTTTAACCTGAGGAGTCTGGAGCATCTGTGTGTATATTTCAACCTGAGGAGTCAGGAGCCTCTGTGTGTATATTTTAACCTGAGGAGTCTGGAGCCTCTGTGTGTATATTTTAACCTGAGGAGTCTGGAGCCTCTGTGTGTATATTTTAACCTGAGGAGTCTGGAGCCTCTGTGTGTATATTTTCACCTGAGGAGTCTGGAGCCTCTGTGTGTATATTTTAACCTGAGGAGTCTGGAGCCTCTGTGTGTATATTTTAACCTGAGGAGTCTGGAGCCTCTGTGTGTATATTTTAACCTGAGGAGTCTGGAGCCTCTGTGTGTATATTTTAACCTGAGGAGTCTGGAGCCTCTGTGTGTATATTTTAACCTGAGGAGTCTGGAGCCTCTGTGTGTATATTTTAACCTGAGGAGTCTGGAGTCATTGAAGCAGTTTTCTGGTAGATGTGGCTTGTAGGGGAAACGTGTGTTTGATGGAACCCGGGGCTGGACGCCTGGTCAGGAGAATTCTGTCTATTGAACACAGGCTATTGACATGTACACCTGTCAGGAAAAACACTGGGCATAAACTTTTGCATTATAGTCATCTGTATGTCTGGTAACTATTTGATTTGCCTCCATCCAATCCATTTCTTCAATGGCCTCTTGTCTGCCTCTCTTCTTCCCTCCAGGAGTGTAAGAGGCCAGCGGAGGCCTTTGGTTTTGAGCAGGCTACTAGAGAATACACCCTGCAGAGTTTTGGGGAGATGGCTGACACCTTCAAAGCAGACTACTTCAACATGCCTGTCCATGTAAGTGCCTCTACAAACTATAAATTAATGCTTTGCTCTGATGTGGCGATAAACTAGTCCTTACTAATGAAGACATGCTAGTTGATTATATTGATACATTATTCTTCTCCCATATGAGTTTATTTGTTGGTGAGTTTGTTACAAATGTCTGTGTGTAGATGGTTCCGACAGAGCTGGTGGAGAGAGAGTTCTGGCGCTTGGTCAGTAGTATAGAGGAGGACGTGACAGTGGAGTATGGAGCAGACATCCACTCGAAAGATTTTGGCAGTGGATTCCCCATGAACAACGGCATGAAGAACCTCTCACAAGAGGAAGCGGTAACTAGCTATCAGCCTTTTCATATCTCACTCCTGTTGTCTTCTCATTTTCCTTATATTAGTTCTTTAAATATATACACTGCTCAAAAAAATAAAGGGAACACTTAAACAACACAATGTAACTCCAAGTCAATCCCACTTCTGTGAAATCAAACTGTCCACTTAGGAAGCAACACTGATTGACAATAAATTTCATATGCTGTTGTGCAAATGGAATAGACATAAGGTGGAAATTATAGGCAATTAGCAAGACACCCCCAAAAAAGGAGTGATTCTGCAGGTGGTGACCACAGACCACTTCTCAGTTCCTATGCTTCCTGGCTGATGTTTTGGTCACTTTTGAATGCTGGCGGTGCTCTCACTCTAGTGGTAGCATGAGACGGAGTCTACAACCCACACAAGTGGCTCAGGTAGTGCAGTTCATCCAGGATGGCACATCAATGCGAGCTGTGGCAAAAAGGTTTGCTGTGTCTGTCAGCGTAGTGTCCAGAGCATGGAGGCGCTACCAGGAGACAGGCCAGTACATCAGGAGACGTGGAGGAGGCCGTAGGAGGGCAACAACCCAGCAGCAGGACCGCTACCTCCGCCTTTGTGCAAGGAGGTGCACTGCCAGCGCCCTGCAAAATGACCTCCAGCAGGCCACAAATGTGCATGTGTCTGCTCAAACGGTCAGAAACAGACTCCATGAGGGTGGTATGAGGGCCCGACGTCCACAGGTGGGGGTTGTGCTTACAGCCCAACACCGTGCAGGACGTTTGGCATTTGCCAGAGAACACCAAGATTGGCAAATTCGCCACTGGCGCCCTGTGCTCTTCACAGATGAAAGCAGGTTCACACTGAGCACATGAGCACATGTGACAGACGTGACAGAGTCTGGAGACGCCGTGGAGAACGTTCTGCTGCCTGCAACATCCTCCAGCATGACCGGTTTGGCGATGGGTCAGTCATGGTGGTGGGTGGCATTTCTTTGTGGGGCCGCACAGCCCTCCATGTGCTCGCCAGAGGTAGCCTGACTGCCATTAGGTACTGAGATGAGATCCTCAGACCCCTTGTGAGACCATATGCTGACACATGCACATTTGTGGCCTGCTGGAGGTCATTTTGCAGGGCTCTGGCAGTGCACCTCCTTGCACAAAGGCGGAGGTAGCGGTCCTGCTGCTGGGTTGTTGCCCTCCTACGGCCTCCTCCACGTCTCCTGATGTACTGGCCTGTCTCCTGGTAGCGCCTCCATGCTCTGGACACTACGCTGACAGACACAGCAAACCTTTTTGCCACAGCTCGCATTGATGTGCCATCCTGGATGAACTGCACTACCTGAGCCACTTGTGTGGGTTGTAGACTCCGTCTCATGCTACCACTAGAGTGAGAGCACCGCCAGCATTCAAAAGTGACCAAAACATCAGCCAGGAAGCATAGGAACTGAGAAGTGGTCTGTGGTCACCACCTGCAGAATCACTCCTTTTTTGGGGGTGTCTTGCTAATTGCCTATAATTTCCACCTTTTGTCTATTCCATTTGCACAACAGCATGTGAAATTTATTGTCAATCAGTGTTGCTTCCTAAGTGGACAGTTTGATTTCACAGAAGTGGGATTGACTTGGAGTTACATTGTGTTGTTTAAGTGTTCCCTTTATTTTTTTGAGCAGTGTATATTCATTTATTTAAATATACCGTGTTTGTCTATTCCGCTCTCATTGATATGCCATTAATATGGTCCTTGTACAACATGTATAAAACAATATATATTTCCTCCAGAACTAAACCTGCACAGTTTAGTCTGACCCTCTTGCTGCCCTCTTCTGTGTCTGCAGGACTATGCCCGGAGTGGCTGGAACCTGAACGTGATGCCAGTTCTGGAGCAGTCCCTGCTGTGCCACATCAACGCAGACATCTCTGGCATGAAGGTGCCCTGGCTCTACGTGGGCATGGTCTTCTCCGCTTTCTGCTGGCACATTGAAGACCACTGGAGCTACTCCATCAACTACCTGCACTGGTAAAGAGGACACTACCTGTACAGTACACAAAACATTACAACCCCTACAGGAGACATGGGGTATTAATAGGTAGTTCATCTGTAGATGGTGGAGATTGTCCTTTTATGGCCCATAGCTTTATACAGGACTAGTGAGAAACCCTGTTCGCATCTCCCCCTCTCTCTCTGTTCCTCTCTCTTCCCTCGCTGTTCCCTTTACCTCTCCCTCCTCTCTCTGTCCCCCTCTCCGCCTCCAGGGGTGAGCCTAAGACGTGGTACGGGGTTCCCTCTGTAGCAGCAGAGCGGTTAGAGGAGGTGATGAAGAAGCTGACCCCAGAGCTGTTTGAATTCCAGCCTGACCTCCTCCACCAGCTGGTCACTATTATGAACCCCAACATCCTCATGGCTCACGGGGTCCCGGTAAGTCACACACACACCAGAGTATGTGAGTGGAGCGTGCCCAATTTGACTGGAGCGTGGAGCGAGTTTCCCAAAGGCTGGAGCGTCGGTCTTCTCGCCCGCTCCAATTTCACTTCACAAGCTCAGGGCATGCCCGGCCCAGAATGCATTTGTAGTCTACTTGTGTGCTGCTCTAGCCCCTTGCTTTAGCTACTGTCATGGAGTTCGCTATATATTTTCATAAAGACACTGATAAAACACACAGCTGCTAAATCCAAGGTGACTTACAAAGATTAGGACTAAGAGAGGGAGTGCAGTGATGTAATGTCCACAACTAAAGAATCATCGTGGAATCTGAAAAGACAGGTATCCCGAGAGAACGAGGGTGTCCTTGGTACGTGCACAGGCTAACAGAAAGGAATGACATGGGTAGTTAGCTAAGTGTGTCATTGTAGCAAAGTATTTCTAAACCAAAAATCTGATCTCTTAAAATGTTTGTTCTGTTATCTAGACAACAGGCATTCATTGATTTTGGCCCAATAGGCCTGGCATATTACCTCTTTCAAGGAGCTTTCTGTTTTTATAGGGTTATTTTACTTAAAATCCTTTAGGCCTACAGAAAGAAAGAAAAACTACTACACCCAGCCTGGCAAGAGTGGCCCAAAAGGGTGTTTATCATCCCAAGGCTGCTGGCCTGCTCTCCAGGCACCATCACATGAGCCTGAAGACACAGACTTGCCAAACGTGTGTTTCTAATATTGAATTCCAAAGTGCATTTTTTGTTTAAATTGTAATTAATTCTAAGTAACAGCCTATATGTGCAATTTATAGACACTAATGATTTAATAAAACAAGTTTGATCAAATGCTGAGCGCTTAATGTCCCTGCCAGCCTAGTGTGTCGTACTTGCAAATGCTTCACATTTTTTTTTATTTGTAGGCCTTGAAATAATATAGCCTAAATAAATAAATCAAAATTTATCTTAGCCTTCCTGTCTGGTTCCTGGCCTATTTAGTGTTTTAAATACTGTTTAATACGACATGAACGCTTCTTAGTCACCTTTTCATGTTCTTTATTAAAATACTTTTATTTAAAATCATATGGTTTGGTTTCAATACTTCAAAACCAGATGGTAGGTCTAGGTAGTAACAAAAATAGATGGGTGTTTAAAAAGTTATTTTAATGAATGGAGCGACGTGGAGCACCGCTCCATGAGCGATGAGCGGCTTTTCCGAACGCTCAACTCCACTCACATACTGACACACACACACACACACACTTAGGATTGCAAGTAACACGCACAACCTCTCATACCCATACTACACCTCATAATATTATGGAGTTGAGATTATGACGAATAACTGCGAGAAATATTTGTAGACAATGGCCATTCTGATGAGTCCCTTCTGGCATTTGATCGACAGGTTGTGCGCACCAACCAATGTGCTGGCGAGTTTGTCATCACTTTCCCCAGAGCTTACCACAGCGGCTTCAATCAGGGATACAACTTTGCTGAAGCTGTCAACTTTTGCACTGCAGACTGGGTAAGGCTCTCATCTGTGTCCTGAGAACTAAACTGACTCTAATCTTCCCAACTAGGTATCTATACCTACCCTAATGGGAGTGTCGTACGTTGTTTTCAAATTGTCTCTTGCATTCACCCCCCCCCCCCCCCCCCCCCCCTCCGTCAGCTGCCCGCAGGGCGCTCCTGTATCGAGCACTACCGTCGTCTGCGACGGTACTGTGTGTTCTCCCATGAGGAGCTGACCTGTAAGATGGCCGCCTGCCCAGAGAAGCTAGACCTCAACCTGGCCGCTGCCACGCACAGAGAGATGTTCAGCATCGTCCAGGAGGAGAGGGAGCTACGCAAGGGCTTGCTGGAGAGGGTGAGACTAATACATTTGAAGGAAATGGATGTTAACTCTGCCTCTCCTATAGGCCTGTCTGTGGTTTGGTCACTGACTTGAGCACTCAGTGGACTTACTTTGTGGTGTGTGTGAGTTGTTTGATTGTTGTGGCTTCTTGCGCTATATTGACTGTTTGGTTTATGTGAGTTAGTGGTGTATGTTGTGTATTACTGACTGTGTGTGTGTAAAGCAGTTTTGCTTGGCTGTGTGTAGTTTCTTAAATCCATGTGTGTGTGTTCTCTCAGGGCATCACAGAGGCTGAGAGGGAGGCGTTTGAGCTGCTACCTGATGATGAGAGGCAGTGTGATAATTGCAAGACCACCTGCTTCCTGTCGGCCCTGGCCTGCTCAAACTGCACTGAACGCCTCGTCTGTCTCTACCACACTCAGGACCTCTGTAACTGCCCCACAGACAAACTCTACCTCAGGTACGACTAACTGAGTCTCTCTCTCTCTCTCTTTCTCTCTACGTATCCTTTCTTTACCGCTAGCGCCTCACACCTGACTCCTCTGTTTTTCTTCTCCCTACAGGTACAGGTACACACTGGATGAGCTGCTGGCCATGCTACACCGGCTCAAAGTGCGAGCCGAGTCGTTTGATTCCTGGGCCAACAGAGTGAAAGAGGCTCTGGAGCAGGAAGAGGGCAACAAGACAGGTCAGAACTACACACCCATAGACACAAACTATACACTTGACAAGTATACCGCTCTATACTCTTGTGTGGCTGAACTACACTTCTGTAACTGAATCATGTCCCCAAAGAAATGTCTTAAGAGTGAGTGAAAATGCATATTGACTTTGAGTTCATGTTTCTCCAGGCGTCACGGATCTGGAGGTGCTGAAGGCAGAGGCAGCAGAGAAGAAGTTCCCTGACAACGAGCTGCTCCAGAGACTCAACACTGCCCTGACTGACACACAGCACTGTCAGCAGACCAGCACTGAGCTCCTCAACAAGACACTGACCAGGTAGCACACACTGCCATACCCAATGCATTTAGCTCCACGGTGACTCACATACACCATAACAAACATTGCTGTGTATGTGTTGCAGGAGGATGACCCTGGCTGAACTCAAGGCTCTAGTGGAGAAGATGGAGAACCTGCCCTGTGTGATAAGCCAGCTGGAGGACGTACAGGTGAGTAGCCTCCAGCTGGACCTGAGCCACCAGAGAGAACCAGTAACTGCTGTAGCTGTAACGTTGTAATGTCCGGCCCTCTCTTCCTTCCCTACTTCCTCTCATTCCTTTTTAATTCCCCCTTTCTCTCAGGCGGTCCTGCGTACGATAGAGGGATTCCAGACTCAGGCCCAGGCTCTAGTGAGCGACAGGGACTGGCGGCGAGACGCCCCTCCCCCAGAGCAGCTCCAGGCACTGTTGGAGCAGGGGGCTGGCTTACCTGTCGATGCCCCTGAGTGTGAGCTCCTGAAGGGGATGCAGGAGCAGAGCCGCTGGCTAGGCGAGGTGCGCCGGACCATGGGGCCCGAGGGGAGTGAGGTGACCCTGGTGGTCCTCAGGAACCTGATGGAGGCGGGCTGCATCGTGCCCCAGAGCGTCTCTGTGGAAACCGCCATGGCAGAGCTGCAGGAGCTGCTGACGATAGCAGAACGCTGGGAGGAGAAGGCCCAGATCTGTTTGGAGCAACGGTGATGGACACCTCATACTGACTCACTCTTTCATTCTCTCTTTCACCATCATTCTCTCCTCACTGTCTCACCCACACACTCATCTCTTTTTCTTTTAGACTCACTCTGTTCTCAGGTTGTTTTGCTCTTCCTAATGTCCCCTCTCTCTCCTGGTGTGATTGCAGGCAGAAGCACCCTCTGTCCACCTTGGAGGCCATAGTGAACGAGGCCCAGCTCATCCCAGTCAAGCTGCCCAACATCCTGTCTCTCCGGGGCTGTCTGAGCCGGGCCAGGGCCTGGGTCACTGACCTGGAGGAGATCCAGGCAAGTAGCACCAACTCTTACTGTCTGTCATAACCTGGGCCACGTTCAATTGGCAAACGTTGTGCAATGTTGAAAATACGAAATGCATGAATACAGGTCAGAGAAGTATGCTTGTTCTACAATGTACATGTCTATGACATTGTTCCACAAAGTTGTGCCTTACTTAACATAACCCAGGCTTGTCCTCTCTTCCTCTCACGTGTGTGTGCTGTAGAATGGGGAGCACTACCCGTGTCTGGATGACCTGGAGGGCCTGGTGGCGATAGGTAGAGACCTGCCAGTCAGGATGGAGGAGCTGAGGCAGCTGGAGCTGCAGGTAGCCAGCGCCCACTCCTGGAGAGACAAGGCCTCCAAGACCTTCCTGAAGAAGAGCAGCCAGCACAGCCTGCTACAGGTCAGACAGGCCAGGGGTGGAGCTTGTGTGGGCCTGCTTAGTTCTTCATTTACAGTTGTTTTGCCCCGCACTGGTTAAAAAGGATTTGCTGCACATATCAATCACGCTTAGTGGATAGGGAGGGAAGCCTTGGGACATAGTCACAGTATCTATCTATCTGCAAACTTTGTTGAAATAAGTCTTGGGTGTATGTGAACATTGTCAGCCCTGACATGTCTTTCTATGTGAGTGTATTAGCCAGTAGTGTGTGTGTGTTAACATGTGACTCTTACTAACACCTTGAGCCTCACAACTTTGTCTCGCTGTAGGTGTTGTGTCCGTGCGTGGAGAAGCGTAAAGCGAGGGGAGCGGAGACGAGTTGTTTAGATGACACCGATACCAACACTCTGGGCCTTTCTGCTCAGGACCTGAGAGACCCTGGAGCCATTGTGAGTCTGCATGGAGTCTGGCCTAGCCATGTTCTAGTCTGTTCAGTGTGTTGGTGTTACCTACCAGTTTCAGAATGTCATATCCAAACAACTTGATTAGTCTCAAGGCAGTTTCTATTAGGGCTACAGCGACGCTTCAGTCACATACATACAGCATGCAGAGACCATTAAAAAGTGCATAATCTGTCTGTCCCCCTCTAGGTGACGGCGTTTAAAGAAGGAGAGCACCAGGAGAAAGGGGCTCTGCTGAGGCTCCAGCAGGTCAACCTGTCTAAACCAGGTGTGGAGAAGAAAGCAGAGAAAGAGGTAAAGACTGAGCAGGAGGACAAGGAGAACGGAGGTGGGAGGTGGGGGGAGGACACCATGGAGCTGGACACAGCTCTCCACTCTGAGAACTGTGGAAAGGGGAACGGGGACAGTAACCACACAACGACAGGCAGTGCCTCTCCTCAGTCAGTGTGTGTGTGTGGCCGGGCGCCTCGCCCCCCTCTGCTGCGCTGCCACCTGTGTAAAGACTGGTTCCACGGTGGGTGTGTCCCGTTCCCCTCCCTCCTGCTCCCCTCCTCAGCGCCCCCCACCAACCCCCTCTGCTGGTGGGACTGGGACTCACGCTTCCTGTGCCCCCGGTGCCAGCGCTCGCGGCGCCCGCGTCTGGAGACCATCCTGGCCCTGCTGGTGGCGCTCCAGAGGCTGCCCGTCCGTCTGCCAGAGGGAGAGGCTCTGCAGTGTCTCACAGAGAGGGCCATCACCTGGCAGGGGCGCGCCAAGGAGGCACTGGACACCCCAGAGATACAGGGGGCACTAGAGAGGCTGCAGGAGCTTAAACAGAACCAGCCTCACAGGGAGGGAGAGGAGGACAGGAAGAAAGGGAACTCTGAGTCGGTGATAGTGCTGTCGGATTCGGAGGGAGGGGAGGGAGAGGGAGTGATAGACCTCACAGAGGAGAACTCTCCCAAGAAGACCCTAAAGAAAGAGATGAACGGTGGCACGCAGGCTGAATGTGAAAACGGCGTAAGCCGTTACAATGTAACAGGTTAGTAGCCAATATTGTAACGCCTCCAGGCCATGATGTAACCCAGTAGACTTTTTCTCCTGTATCTGACTGTACCCCTCTGTACCTCCACCCAGGTGTGGGCTCTCTGTTGCCGCTGGTCCCTTCACTAAAAGGCCCAGTGATAGAGCTGTCCCTGACCACCAGGACCCAGCTAGAGGAGTTACAGCTGGAGGGAGACCTGCTGGAGGTGTCTCTGGACCAGACCAGCATCATCCACAGGGTCCTCCAGGCTGCTTCAGAGCCACAGAGACACACACTCCAAACACTCATACTGGTGAGTGACCAGGAAACCTTTACCCTTTAGCTGTGTATGTTGTAATAGCTTAACTCCAATGGTGTTGGTCCTTTGACATTTCCCATTTAGTTACAGTCAGTAGCTCTATTAGTTTTAAACTGTCTGAATAGCGTGGGTTGATGTATCATGTTTTGTCCTGCCTCCACTTCTCTTTTCAGATTGAGCTCCAGGAGCAGAAAGGAGCGGGCCGTGGGGGGCGGGCCAAGGACAAGAGGAAGAGGAAGAGCCAGAGGGGCGACACAGGGGCGGAGGGAGGACCCCAGTCCCAGGACACCTCAGAGTCCAAGAAGACCCGGCCCCTCAACCACACTCCCTCCCACATTCCCATCCAGACACACCCTGAGGTAACGCTCACCCAGACACACCCAGGGGTAACGCTCACCCAGACACACCCAGGGGTAACGCTCACCCAGACACACCCTGGGGTAACGCTCACCCAGACACACCCTGGGGTAACGCTCACCCAGACACAGCCTGGGGTAACGCTCACCCAGACACACCCTGGGGTAACGCTCACCCAGACACACCCTGGGGTAACGCTCACCCAGACCCCACGCTTTTGTTTTGCTCTTTTGTTTATTTTCTATTTTTAGTCCCTCCTCGTGTATTATTTAAAATATTTGTTCAAGAGATAATTAGTTGCTTTACTTATTTGAAAGAAGTTGAACCAGTTAAACTCATGCTTCTCTCTCTCTCCAACGGTCTTTGTTTCCGTCTCTTCCTCTCCCTCAGATCTTATGATATGGTTATGGATGCAACACTGGAGAAAGGAATGGTCAGACGTTTGGACATAATAGAATGGACAGATCACTCTGGGCCGAAAGACAGCGTCAAACTGTAGAAGGAAAGATGCAGGCCATCCCCAACCGTCTACAGCTCCCCCTCCCCGTCTACAGCTCCCCCTCCCCGTCTACAGCTCCCCCCACCCGTCTACAGCTCCCCCCCACCCGTCTACAGCTCCCCCCCACCCGTCTACAGCTCCCCCTCCCCGTCTACAGCTCCCCCGTCTATCCCATCTTCTTAAACACTAACACAGTGATTCTCTCTTTCTGAGCTCCTACATCTAGATTCTATACTCCTGTCTAATTCTCCTGCCCTCCCACTCTATTCTGATCTTTCTCTTCTGCCCTGTACTTTACACCCCCCCCCTCTGTCTGTCTTTCGCTATCTACCTCCCTCCATCCTCCCAGTGAACGTGAACGGAGTGTGTGAGCTGGCTTCGTCATTGGAGAGTCTCTTGGTCTTAATTAGGGATCCAGGTCAGTCAGTCGGTATGCTATGTGTTTTCAGCTCTATTAAATGCTAGTTTGGAACAAGCCTCAGACAGACAGACAGACACAGTGGTCCGGTTAAGTTGACCCACACATACCCACTTACTGAAGTAGAAATGAATGATATTGATTTATTTTTCTGGGGTTTTTGGGCATGAAGCTTACTTACAGCTGAAGTTCAGTACAGTGGAAGGTTGTGAATCACAGCAGATCATAGGTGTCGATGGTCACCGTGGTAACACTTGTATTTTTTTGTATTTTATCTTGTTTGTTGATGCTGGGTTGTCAGAGGGGATTTTGCATTTTGAATAAAAACCCATTTGGATATTTTGGGAATGTTTTTTGGTGCTACTTTCCCAAAATAGGTATCTCTTTCATTCTCTCACTTTTACTTGCTCTTGCTCTCTTTCACTACTCTCTCTTTCATTAGTTTGGATCCCCTCAGATTTATCCTTTTATTCTGTCCTGTTTTTCAGTCTCATATTTCTTCCCGCTCCCTCCCTTTCTCTCTCCCTTCCAAACTAAAGTAACACTTCACTTTATCACAATTTACTTTTTCTCCTCTTGGTTAAAATAATAATTATTGGTATTGATATTGCAGACACACAGTTGTCGTGCGTTTGTGTATAAACTTTTCATTTCAATGTTGCCTTTTGTTTCTTTTCACTCTTGTTAGAAAATAAAAGTTTAGAATTGTTTTAGGAATCTTTTGACTCCTGTCCTTCTTTCCATCAGAATTTATTTTCAAGTGGTTTGACAGAATAGTGAAATTTGTGGTGCTGAATCGATCAGTACACTCCTTGTGATGTGAACCTAAACCACAGGTGTAGTTGTTCTTGAGCTTCAGCAACTCCCTTGGGACAGTTTTGAGCATGGTGGTGTATGACAGAAAATATGCGAACAATTCAAAGGACGAAATCACTTCAACTATTTTGATTTAACAAATGATATAGAAAAAGATTTTATTGTAAAACGTTCATGGACCAGACATCACGGTATACTGAACAAACAGAGCCACATAGTTTTCTAGTCTAAGAATTAAACAAATTAATAACATGTCACATCCACAATTTCACAACAGCTTTGTCACATTTTTTGAAGTATGTTACTTTTTAACATTTATTTTTAACATGCAAGTAATCAAATGTCAAAGAACCACTTTCAACTCCTCAGATTGTGCTGTCATACTATATAAGTAACTCCACCGCAGAATACGGTCGTACCAGCCATCAGAAGACACGTTCAAGACGATTTCCTCAACTCTCAACCACCAGAGATATAGTTGTCATGTTTCCTGTGCTGTGGGATTTGGTGTGCTTTTTTTCCCTCACTGCTTCTCAATTTATTCATATTAAAACGTGCTTATCAGATCTTACCACAATGTCGACGTTTCATTCGTCAGTCACTTTGTTCTTGTTGGCCAATGTGCTTTGTATACTCTATGTAAATGTCATACACAAGCTTATTAGTGGGCATTCGAGGCGCTGTCCTTATAAGAATGGTATAGCAAAGAAACGCTGGTCAATAGCTACAGATTGGTTTATTTCACCAGCGCTTTTCACTCTTGTCTTGCCTACCTGCTTACGTTTATAATTCTCTCAGGCAGAAATTACAGCTTGCAATATGGGTTACCGGTAATTATGTTCTCTTCTACACTGCACCATTCTCTCCCTTCCCCTCTTTTCCTTCGTCACAGCTGTTGGTAACTAAGGAGAAGGTTGTACAGTCTATCACCCAATCTCTCCAATATGCAGTGACAGATCACAGTCGACAGTGGGTTTCTTTCCCTCTCCAAAGCAACCCACTTCCTCTGGAACATTTATTTCAATCACTCCTACACTTCCTCTCTACCTCACTTTGTTGGTCACCCTCCTCTCTTCTTTCTCATTCTTCCACCCTCTCCTCTCTTCTTTCTCGTTCTTCCACCCTCTCCTCTCTTCTTTCTCGTTCTTCCACCCTCTCCTCTCTTCTTTCTCGGTCTTCCACCCTCTCCTCTCTTCTCCTCTTCTTTCTCGGTCTTCCACCCTCCTCTCTTTCTCGGTCTTCCACCCTCTCCTCTCTTCTTTCTCGGTCTTCCACCCTCTCCTCTCTTCTTTCTCGGTCTTCCACCCTCTCCTCTCTTTCTCGGTCTTCCACCCTCTCCATTAGACAGTGGTGACTGACAGCAGAGGGTTGTAGACCTTCTTGCCGTCAGGTGACCTGGTTCCGTGGGCCAGTAGTTCCTGGATGGTGATCCAGTTGTCCAGGATCCTACGGCTCCGTTTCTTCTGGCTCCTCCTGTGGCTCAGCTCCAAGATGGTAGTGGGCTCCTGTCCCTGCGGAGCCCCCTGTTGTCCACCGCCACTGTACTCCCTATCCCTCTCCCTCAGGCAGTCCAGCCTGCTCTGCATCATAAACTCCCTGCGTCTGCGCTGTTCCCTGGCCCTGAGAAGCTGCTGCTTCCTTTCCTCCTTGGACCAATAGCGGCCCATCTTCATCTCGCTGATGGCATCGTCGTCCGTGGTCATGCCGCTGCGCTCCTCCCGGATCTTAATGGCCCGGGCCTTCAGGAGGCGGTCCCTAACGGGCCGCTTGGCAACATAGCGGGATCCGTCGCTGCGTACTTTGACCTTCCACTCCATACGCGGTGAGGCCGGCGGAGGCAGGGGAGGGGGGATGGGTAAGGATGGCATGGACACAGGGCCCTGGGGGATGTCCTTGCATGTGCTCCCCAGGCTCATGGGACTCTCGCTTCCATCCCTGGGTCTCTCCAGGCCCTCGGATGTGGAGGGGGACCTCAGCTGCATGCAGCTCTGGTAGCGCTGGGGGATTCTGGAGCCAGAGTGGCGGCGGGACAGATAAGGGCTGTTCTCAGCGCTACGCCCTTCCCTCCCCTCCACTGTTCCATTGGTTTTGGGGCATCTCACCCCTCCGTCTGACCCCCTCCTTGCCCCCCCGTCACGGGACAGGGATCTGAACTTGGCCCCTCTCGGGCTAGAGGTCTTGACTTCCGATCCCCTCCTGTGTGAGCTAGGGGAGTAGGGCTGGTTCAGGTTAGCCTGCCCCCTCTCACTCCTGCCTCCCCTCTCCCTGTGCCGGCTGGGGGTTCGAGACGGCAAAGAGGCAGAGTCTCCCCCCTCCAAGCTGCTGTGGCCATGTGCAGAGGGGGAGGGATACTGTTCGCTGACCAGAGGGGTGCTCCTGCAGCTCTCCCCTCCTGTGTTGTAGGCGCTGGTGCTGTCCTTGTCGGAGCGCTCCCTCTCAGGCAACTCATTAATGTCTGACAGCTCATGGTGACAGGACTCCTCGCTAACCAAAGGAGCCACCCGCCCAGCCCCGGCCCCACCTCCAGCCCCACTTTCCTCCTCCAGGGGCCATGCCTTGAGACAGCGCTCCCGGAGCTGCTGCATCTTCTGGGCCCTCAGGATGTTACGACACTTAAACTCCAGGTGGCGTAGCTCCTCTTCCACGAGGGCCATCTCATGCTGCATCAGGCTCTCATTCCTATTCACATCCAGAGGAACCCCCCCATCGCCCCCCTGTTCCCCATGACCCTCATGCTCCCCCAGCAGCAGAAGAGCATTGCTGTTCTTCTCATAATAACACTTGATCTCCAGGAGCTCCCTGTACCTCTCACACTCTTCTTCTGTCAGACCCGGCATCATCATCATCACTGGGTCAGCTGCGTAGACCCTCTCCCCTGCCAGGTCACCACCTCCTCCCCCACTCAGACAGTCCAGACCCAGTAGAGAGTCAGTGCTGAAGTGGAACTCTGTGGAGTGGCCATGTAGAAGGGGTGGGGTGTCCCTGTCCCCCTGGCCAGAGTGGAACCTGCGCATGCTGCCGGGGGTGTTGGTGGCGTTGGTGGTGGGGGCGCTGGTCTGGTCGTCTCCTAGTAGGTCGTGTTCTGAGGACTCCTCATTGCGGGTACTCTCGTCTGTACGGCCCACCCCACTGTCCAACTCCTGGCTGTTACTCAGCAACGTGTGGAGCAGGCCTGGAGAGTCACGGTGACCTCGCCCGCGGATTACCACCACACCACCCCCACCCACGACCCCTGGTCCTTCACCCAGCATGGAGGCCCTGTTCCACAGCTGATGGGGGCTGGGCAGGTGGACAGCGTTATCCAGAACCTCCAGTTCCAGTTCATCTGGGTCCAGCTGGTTGTCATTCTAAGTTGGAGAATGTGTTTCACGGATTGGGTTTATTTTGTTTGATTGCCGTTGTGGTTTCGATATTGAGTTGAGGGTGTCATTGAGGCGGGCAAAGGAGAAAGGAAAAGAAAGATTGAAATTATATATTAGATTGAACAGGTTCAATTTCTTGTACTCTTGGGAACCTCATACAACATGTTACAGAGGTATGTCTGTTAGCGTTTATCTCAGTCACTAGATGGCGGTAGGATGGCGGTAGGAGCTAAGGTAATGTGTGATTTCATTACCATTTTAAAGGCATTTTTTCTGAGGGGTATTTTCCACTGAGCTGTCTGGATGAAAAGAAGGAAATTTGGTCCCAAAGTTAAATGTATGCACATGCATGCACACCCACCCACCCAACTATATGCATGCATGCACGCACACACATGCACTTACAAGCGCGCACACAAACACACACCACCACCACTCTGTGCGGTGTTTTTACTACCAGTGAATAGTACAGGAGGATTACAAATTGCTTGTTTTAATTAACTCCCTTTATCCAGATCCCCCTGCGATATTGATTAAATGTGTATGCTTTAATTCAGCAAACAAATCACCGCTCAGAGTGGAGTTGATTACATTTAACCCTTAGAAACCTGGACCCAGTTTTTCTTGGATAAACAAAATTGAAAGAAGTGAAAGGAGACTCCAAATAACGTATTTCTGGAAAATAAATATAAAAACTGTTGGTATGCAAAGAATCTATGCAAATGTGTGGTTTGCATCACTTAATGCCCTATGTTTCATATATATAACAAACTTTCAAGTGACTGAATATTTTTGCTCATAGTGTCATTACAAAGATTGGCCACCAGATGGTGACAAAACTTTATTGCGATCACTTCAAGTTATTCCTTTTTATGTATTGATCGTGTGCAGACACTTTACCAGGTGTTTAAAGACAATGTTGCATATATGTAACATTGGGCTTTAAAGGGTTAATTGATTTGGTTTACACTTGAATTGTTTAACTGGATTCAAGTTGAGAGATATTATTATTCAAAAAACCCTTAATTTCATTATTTCTCTGTCGCTCTCTCTTGCTCTTTCCAGACTGTTGAATAATTCCTTAATATCTGCTCATATATACCGTCCTTGGATGATCCCCATCTATTTTCCTCTCTTCACTCTGCATTTTCAATGTGAGACTATACTTTATCGATGAATCTTATTATTATAGTTGTATTTTTTGTAAGATTACATTTGTTGTCCTTTTTTTTAACAATACTAAACATAGACAAACCATCAACAACATACAGACGCACACAAACATTCATAACATCACCCCTGCACAGACCCACCTGCTCACACCCCCATCTCCCCCTGCCACATGGCCTCAGACTGCACTATTTGGTTTCTCTCCGTCTCCCACACAGTTTCAACATTTAGATAATAAAGCATTAGGCCTTTCCATTGTGTTAACGATAGAGGATTGGTTGATTTCCATTTTTTAAGTATATGTTTTTTCAAGATGATTGACTAGAAAAGTATCTTCCAACCATCTCACTGAAGCCTCATATGCCATGTCTTGGAATAGGCAGACAGAGTAAAAGTACATTTACATTGACAGCCAACTTTCCAACTCCACCCACAACTCATGGGCTTAATTTGTGAACTTTGTCCCTTGTGTAATAAATGATAAACATTAGTTTATACTGGATTAAGCGTACATTTTCGTTAACTGTAATGTCATTAGTTAAGTTCCAACACTCCATCTTGTGCTAATATCAGTTATTTTTCATTCTTGGTTCCAATTGTTTATATTTTTTCTAGGAGATTGTCAGGTAGATAGGCCTTCTGCAAGGTTTTGTTTAACTTACCTATCATATGAATAGCATTTTCTGACTCAAATAGGATTGCTCTGACATCCAAAAGATTTCAAATAGAAATATCTTGATATGAAACATTTAAGTTACGTGTATTTGAAAATATCTACATTTGTCAGTCCAAAATAGCTTTTTAATGATTTAATGGAAATGCATTGATTTCCTTTTACTAAGCCATTTACGGTTCTATGCCTTTAGTTTTCCATGTGGACCAATTTATCTGTGAATTGTGAAAAGCTGTCCAAGGATTGTTCCATAGGGTTGTGTTTTCAGGGAGTGATACTGGTTCTTGTAGAATCCATTTCATTTTCTTCCATAATGTTATGGTGTTCCTAACCATGAAATTGTATTGTTATTCTGGCTGCAGTTTTAGTCTGCCCTGCATCTCACGTCTCTCTGCAGATTCGAGGGTGCCAGATGAATAAAGGGAATTTGAGGGTACTTGCAGTGGTGACTTTGTCTGGGTAGCAGCCTACATTTAATGGCCCTCTCTTAAATCTGCCCTCTAGCTCATTCTGGGCTGAATGTGGACTGCATTCTGATTTCAACACTCTGAGTGTGTCTCAGAGCACACACACATTTGTTTTTGCATGGCTGTGTGTGAGAAGGTATATTGGTGTGTGTCTATGCCTCATGCATCACTCTCAGTATAAAAATGGTCAACTATGCCGTTCCATCTGGAGGTGTGTGTGTTCAGTGACTACCCATTGTGTATATATATACATTATGGGATGTCCTGGCACTGTGTCCTTATGTCTGTTGAGCTGTGACCTTGAGGGAAACAAAGCAATGCCACATTGGCACGTACTGAAAACAACCAGGCTCTCCCTCTCCTCGCTAGCTATCGCTCCCGTCCAGCTCCATTTCTCCCTATCTGTCTCCCTCTTACTCCTCTCGCCTTTCCTGTCTCCTTACATGGGTTAACAGGGTAGGGGGAGATTCATAGCTCCAGTCTTATTTATTTTACACAAAGGGTGTGCCTCTAGTGTAGAGGTTCCGATATGACCTTTCTTTATGTCATTTCTCATGTCATTTTTGTTAAGAAACTAGTTGACTTGAATTTGAATTAATTTTGGTGTGAAGAATGAAACATCTTTGGTGGTTATATGGTATTTACTGTACTGTAGTTATCATGGTCTTGGTTGGTTTGTTTATATGGTATTTACTGTACTGTAGTTATCATGGTCTTGGTTGGTTTGTTTATATGGTATTTACTGTACTGTAGTTATCATGGTCTTGGTTGGTTTGTTTATATGGTATTTACTGTACTGTAGTTATCATGGTCTTGGTTGGTTTGGTTATATGGTATTTACTGTACTGTAGTTATCATGGTCTTGGTTGGTTTGTTTATATGGTATTTACTGTATTGTAGTTATCATGGTCTTGGTTGGTTTGTTTATATGGTATTTACTGTACTGTAGTTATAATGGTCTTGGTTGGTTTGGTTATATGGTATTTACTGTACTGTAGTTATCATGGTCTTGGTTGGTTTGTTTATATGGTATTTACTGTACTGTAGTTATCATGGTCTTGGTTGGTTTGTTTATATGGTATTTACTGTACTGTAGTTATCATGGTCTTGGTTGGTTTGTTTATATGTTATTTACTGTACTGTAGTTATAATGGTCTTGGTTGGTTTGGTTATATGGTATTTACTGTACTGTAGTTATCATGGTCTTGGTTGGTTTGTTTATATGGTATATCAGATAGTAAACCAGTTCAGAGGGTCTCTCACCTCTATTTCAGGCCGGGCCAGGAGCAGGGAGATGTTGGTGCTGTCCTCCTGGGTCAGAATGGCCACCGCCTCCTCTCTGTTCTGGATGTCCACCCCGTTTATCTGAGACACAGTCACATCAGAAATGTTCTTGTCTGACCCTGCTTTCTGCTATAAATTATAATAGAACGTTATCTAAAATGTTCTCTCAACAATCCTACCTGTAAGATTCTATCCCCCTCTCGGATACGGCCATCCATAGCAGCTATACTATTGGGGTTGACCTGGAGAGAGTGACAGAGGATTAGGTTAGATGGCAAACAGGCGATCAGAGCAAGTATAACCCTCATCCTCACTCCCATCCTCCTCACCTCGCCCACATAGATCCCCAGGTCCTCCTCATCGTCTGTCCGGTAGCACACCGTTAACCCCAGCTTGTCCTGCTGACGAGACTTATACAGCTCCACCTCCTATTGAAATGTGTGGCAGACAAAACACACATGTTAAACACATGAACACTGGTAATGGAGATGGAGAGGGCATGAAGAATGGGATTGCTGTTGAATTACACGGTCGGCAATTTAATTTGACAGGAAAATGTAGCCTCACCTCATACTCCAACTCATCCTGCCTGAGATCCGCCTCATGCTGAGTGATGTCAAAGTAGTCATTGGGGTCATAATATTCAGGCTCTAAAAGGCTGAGAAGAAAACATAGAGAATATGTCAGTGTATCAAAATTTAAGCAGAGCTACAAACTGCAGAGCTTTCAAACATCTTATGGAAATTGAAAAGTAAATTGAATTCTCTCTCTCACACACACGCACACTCCACTCACAGCTCGTTGAGCAGGTTGGGTTCCAGGATGGGTGGCAGTGGAGGGGAGGGGGGCGGGTGAGGGGGCGGGGCTCCACCTGGGTGGTGGGCGGTCCTTCCCAGAGTCAACATGTGTTGGAAGCTGATGTCAGTCTGAGTGCCGCTGTCCACACAGTCAGTCAGCCCCCCTGGAACTGCTGCTGTCCCTGCCAGTCCCGCCCGCCGCCGGGCCCCCCTCTTCAACACGTGAGACAGCAGAGGGTCTCGCACATCCAGGGTGGGGTCCCGTGAAAGACAGGACAGCTCCTTACCATTCACCTAGAGGAGGGGAGCGAGAACAGAGGTCAGATAGGAGAAGGTCGTGGAAAAGGAGAAGAAAGGAAGAGTAGAGGAGTGCTGTCTAGAACCCAAAACGGTTCCTCGGATATCCCTATAGGAGAACCCTTTGAAGAACCCTTTTGGGTTCCATGTAAAACCCTTTACAAAGAGGGTTCTAGATGGAACCCAAAAGAGTGCTACCTGGAACCAAAACGGGTTCTACCTGAAACCAAAAAGGGTTCTCCTACGGGGACAGCCAAAGAACCCTTTTGGAACCCTTTTTTCTAAGTGTGGTGAAGAATGATTAAACACAAAGGAGTACCAGGGCACATACAGAGGGAGACGTGGAGAAATTGAGAGAGACTAACACAAAGATGGAAAATAAGCAGTTTATAGAGAGAAAGGGCAATGAGTGGAGAGAGTGTGTGATTACAAAACAGGTGCACCAAACAGGAGTATAGATAGCAGACTTTGAGCCACATTAGAGGATCTCTCGCTAGACATTCAGACAGAACAAGGTTAGGTCACTGTGTGTTAAACTGAGCCACAACACAAGGACTGAGGAGGAGAATACATGACACATACAGACAGGCCTAAGACACAGAACTAGAGTTAGACAGCCAACAGATAGCCATTGAAGATAACAGAGAATAACACAGTACACCTCAACACAGAGAAATGTGTAGGTTTAGTGTATGTTAATAATACACACATCACATGTAGGGTTACAAAGGCACATCACAGTATGTGGTACATTTCTCTCAACTTAAAAGGTTTTGATATCACACAGCGGGGGAGAAGAAAAACTTTATACTGAGACCTTCAATCGACCTTCTCCATCAAAAGGACACAACGTGTTACTTATTTGACCCTTCTGTTGAGAGAGGGAGAGCAATGGAATCATTAGAGAAGAGAAGACTTACGTTAATAGGGTAGGCTCTGAGGAAAAGGTGAAAGTGCAATGTTGTTGTAAGGAAATGGGTTATTACTGGTTGAGAGAAATGCTGCCTGTTGGTAGACTAATCTCTGTATTAGTCCTAAATCCCTCTGCATGTGTCTAACCATGCTGTACATGATCCTCTCTCTAGCCTCATTTATACCTAGCGCTAACATGTGTCCTTTGTCCAGATCTTATCCACATTTTGATTGTTTTTCATTCTCAGAAATATGTCTACACATGGTATTAAAATGTGTTTCTTATCAATCCACTGTGTCCACATTGTGACCACATTTCCTGTTCCCTCCCTGTATGCCAATTATTTGACAGCTATTTTTCAAAATAATATTTATTTTCCCTATTTTAATACACACTTTGATGTCATAAGTCAATGATGCCACCTGCCAATGATTTTAGAAGGTGAGATAATGATGATTTAAATGGTTTCACTGTTCAGATCCCTCTACACTTGCTAACATGTGCCTGACTACCTCCGTAGGTAGTCACAATGCGTCTTTTAATCATCTACACCTGTCTGGAAATGTGGGCATAATGAGAATGTGGACAAGATCAGGACAAAGGATGCATGTCAGAACCAGGTATAAACTGGGCTTCTGTGAACCAACACAACTCAGTCACATAGAATACATCTTGGCACACAGTGTAAATCAATGTGTGCCAACCCAGCCTAATAGATAAACCCACATGTCTGTGAAGCCTCTCTCTCTCTCTCTCTCTATATATATATATATATATATATATATAAATATATATATATATATATATATATATGAGAGAAGCAGTGATCCTGGTAAACTGATGCAAGACCCCAAACGTAACGTTTGTTAAGAGGTGAAACATCAAACCACCATTTATACCCTTCTGACCAAATGGTAATGTGCTTTTTGGTGTGTATAGAATCTGCTGGTTGAAGTCATGAGCATATTGCACACAGCTGGGTGAATGTGCGTGAAGGTGTGCGTGTGTGTGTCACAAGTGTGCCTCCATATGTTTTAATGGAGACCTGTAGACAGTATCGAGGTGCTCTGAGTGGCAGAAGACAGACACCTAGGCATACAGACATTGTGTTAGTGCATTCATGGTCACACACCGACCGTGGCTGTCTGGGGATTTCCACATCTTTATACCCTGCTTCCATGCCTCCATCGTTCCCCTCTCTTTTCCTGTCCCCTTCAAATAATCGCAATTCAAATCGATGTTCCCCTGTGCAGTCAACCACAAAAACGTTCTTTCTTTCTCTCTATTCTTTTCCATTTGGTTCTGGCTCTCCATGCCTTTCTGTACCTCCTCTCTCCCTCTCCATGTCTTTCTGTACCTCCTCTCTCCCTCTCCATGCCTTTCTGCACCTCCTCTCTCCCTCTCCATGCCTTTTTGTACCTCATCTCTCCCTCTCCATGCCTTTCTGTACCTTGTCTCTCCCTCTCCATGCCTTTCTGTACCTCCTCTCTCCCTCTCCATGCCTTTCTGTACCTCCTCTCTCCCTCTAAATGCCTTTCTGTACCTCCTCTCTCCCTCTCCATGCCTTTCTGTACCTCCTCTCTCCCTCTCCATGCCTTTCTGTACCTCCTCTCTCCCTCTCCATGCCTTTTTGTACCTCGTCTCTCCCTCTCCATGCCTTTCTGTACCTCCTCACTCCCTCTCTATGATTTCTTTGCTCACACCTCTTTCCAAACCCCACTCCCCTGCCATTGTGTCTCCCTCTTCCTCTCTCCCTTCTGTTGCTCTTTGCCTCTCACTCTCTCTCTTTGCCCCACCCTCTCTCTATATCACTCACTCACTCCCTATTTCGCTCTCTCTCCTCATGCTGCCTCAGCACTCTTCTTTCTCCAGCCCCTCCCTAGAGGATACAAAACATGCGCTTATATCTGTGCCGTTTCCTTCCCTTGCCCATTTCTCCTTCCTATACTAATGACCCTCCATACATCTCTGTCTCTCTCATCCTCTTAATGAGTTATTTCACTTGAAGACAAAATAAGAAACCTAATTTTTTGCATGGCATCTTCCGCCACGCCAAATGGAGTTAACAGTGTGAAGCCTAACTGTATTTTTTATTTGCCAAGTCTAATGAAATTGTCCCTTTACAAAAGCTTGTCCTGCAACTTATATTTTTTCCCTCTCTCTTCTTTTGTCTACACATGATAGGAACCAGGTGAGATGGAGCATTTGAGACAGTGAGTTGTTTTTCTCCTGTAACACCATCATTAGGACCAATGAGGGATAGGGTATATAGAAGACCAGCCCTTTGGCCATTGCTGACAGTCTGAGAACACTTAGAGAGAGGATGGAGGGGGACGCCACTGCATTCATTATCAATGAGAGGCAGTGAGATTGCTTTGAGGATGGCTTCGTACAGGTTCATGGTTGTTGTGCATTAGATTGGAAGGATAACTCATCTTGACGTGTTGCGCAATGCATTATACATCCACTGGTCCATTATGTCAGCTGATTTCATGACCTATAACCTCTGACCTTTGCAGTGTCTCATATTATCCAATGACAGTCAAGACGAATTGCCAATGAGAGAGAGCGAGTAGGGTGTGTATTGCTCATTATTCCACTAAAGTTTTATTAAATAACAGGCGTGAATTGAGACTGAGTTCCATGCCGTTATATATTCCTGTTATTCTCTACGTTATTCGGAGTAGCACAGTAGGGGGGTGTTTGGGAGAGGCTGTGGATGAGGGGTGGGGGTGAAAGAGAGAGGGAGATGAAAGAGAAGCAGGTAGTTCAAAGGGATGAGAGAAAAAGCGAGGGAGAGGCGCTGATGGAGAGCAGCACCGGGGGAAGGGGAGGTAAAATGATGAAGGGTGGTGAAGAAAGAGGAGTGAAATACAAGGACAAAGAAAGAGGGAAGGAGCTTTCGAGGACTCGTAGATTGTAAGTTTATAATACAATTTTACTAATTTTGGGTGTGAATGTCTCATAGCTCCATGCTTGTTGGTAAAGTAAATAGTGGAAACACACAGAGGAACCTCCAGGGAGATGTAGAGGCTTAATGAGGCTTTATCTCCAACCTTTTAGCTCCAGTTTGATGGAATATCTACAGTACACCAGACTCTGGGAGAGGGAAAGACTGAGAATGGGTGGTGTACTGTACACCCACCCAAACATATGAGCAGTAAAGGAGGATTTGACAAATGTATCGACTCATAAACTCTATACTGACTCGTATTCTTCCCTGTGAATAATTTAGCTTATCACTAAAACAATTTGCATAAAAATGAATAATAAACAATCCAAATGGTTTCCCTCCTTCTTTTGTAACGGCTGCATGCTGACCGTGCCCTGCTGCCCTTCACATATTCAATTCTACTTGTTGGGTAATTGATTTTTCTCATCTCTCATGCTTTGAAGGGTCTAGTCCCCTCTTCACAAAATCAATTATATCTGGAGACATGCTCAGTGCCGTCTGGTTCTAACCCCAGCTGTTTGATATCACAGGGGGACATTTACACAGGCCAGTGGGCAGTGGTTGAGCTCAGACATAGACAAAGATGAGCTGCTATTGACTTGGGGACTACTCAAACATTCAGGGAAATTAGGAAACTAATAAACTAACAAGCATATTTTGGGTTAATAGATTGATTCTCAGAAACACCATTATCAATAGAGCTATCAATAACTACAGTCTAAGAAAAAAAGGTTCCAAAAGAGGGCTTCGGCTGTCTCGATAGGAGAACCCTTTTTGGTTCCAGGTAGAACCCTCTGTAGAAAGAGCTCTACAGAGAATCGAAAGGGTTCTACCTGGAACCAGAAAGTGTTCTTCAAAAGGGCAGAAGAACCGTAGATAGATAGCGTAGGCTAGAGTGTAGGCAGATTTGTTTTTCTTGTATTTTTTAAAGCTTATTTTGGAGCTGTATGTATTTGTTTTTGTCTAAGAAAGTGGTAATGTATTTCCACACACACACACACACACACACACACACACACACACACACACACACACACACACACACACACACACACACACACATACACATACACACACACACACACACACACACACACATCCTGACATGACCAGACATACAACCCATAAACCCCCTCTCCTCCATTTGTGACCTCCAACCTAATCACACACACACACACTTAATCATACAAATACAAATTTACCAGAGAGAGGTGTTCCCAAGGGAAAAGATACAGGCATCGTGATAAAGAGGCAGATGAGTTGAATAATAAAAGCCTGCTTTGAGGTGAGTACCAAGCCAATTAGTGAGAGTCAACAGATATTTCCATTTACAGATCATTCTCTTTGGAAGGCCCATAGACCGTGAACCCTCACTGAAAAAGTAATCAGGTTGCTCAGGTTTATCTTTGTCTATGGGAGAATCATATAATGTATATATGAGGAGAATTCCCTCTGAATGTGACTGTCTTTTCGCTTAGTTTTTCAGAGCAAGAGAGTGACGGAAGACAGAAGGAGACAGAAGGTGGAAGCGGAATCTCTGTGGGTGTGACTGTGGGGAGCCGTTTAGATATTTGTAGCCAGAGAAGAAGTCAATCAATGCACAGATGCTGAGGAAGAGAAGAAGAGGGGAAGAGGGGCAGATAGGATTCAATCTAAGACAGGGGAAGGAGACAATGAGAGAGACAGATATTGGTTTGGATACAGAAACATTATGTCTGAGGGAAAAGTCAATCTCAATGTCAGGTTGTCATATCACGACACTCATCGTTGGGATATGTCTATATAATAAAATTGGTGTTTTTATGTGCATTGATATGAGTGAGTGAGTGTATGTGCGTGCATGTAATCTGTGTATGTTTGTCTGTGTACTCTATACACGCTAGTAGGTTATCTTTGAGTGGCCATGTGTTTGCACAGTGTGTATGTCAGAACTTTTCAGTATGAAAAAGGCACATCAGGCTTGTTTAATGACTTCAGTTGCCGTGGCAACGGCCTCGCATTGCAACCCATTCTACAGAGAGGGAGAGAGAGACCGGAGGAGGTAGAGAGGGGCGGAGGGGGAGACTGGAGAGGGGTGTGTGGTGCAGCACAAAATGGATACTGTGCTCTCTGTGTGGTGTAGATACATGAATGTTCTGGTTAGTTTGCAATGCATTACCCATAAACTTAACTAATGCTTATTGTAAATACATAGACTCATGTAGGCTGTAGACACTGATATATGAGGTGACCTTCACCACTTTCACCTGGGGAGTGACAGGAGGCAGAATATACAATATGGGTGTTTACCATGCACAAGACACATGCACCTGTCAGCAGCACATTAATACGTTCCTCCGGCAAGAGAAGATTGTATTCAGACAGACAGAACTAGCCTTTCAGTTGAACGTTATGTTTGCGTTATATGAAGAGTCTAAATTTGAATGTGTAATTACACGTTTGTGAACAGCCCAGAACTAAGCACCAAAACCTCAAACATGCAGTGTTTTAGAAAGCAATGTAATTATGCAAATGTTATTATGCAATGTGATGGGGTTTTTTCTTCCATGATGACACATTTTAATTGTTGGTATTTTATTTGGCATCATGGAGTTTTAAAACAATCAACCTTCTGCCCTGTTAGAAATTCTGTATTTACAACATTGCCTAGAGTTCTTTCAATTCAATAAATGTAATTAAATGGAAATACAAAGTGCCTTTGGATGGACAGCATATTTTATGTAACATTCAGAAGCTTGATCTTCTGCAATCAAACCGTCAGTGTATTCTGTTTGGAATGCTGATGGTCTATCTACATGCCTACCTGCTCCTCTTGACACACCGTTTGCCATCTGGCCTTCCCAAGTTGGGAACACCGATCACCCTATATGTCTGCCAATAGAAGGTGTGTCGGTGTCTCAGTTCTGTGTCTCCTATGTCCATCTCTAACCTCTGTGGTCTTTGTAAGCATTGGCTACACGCTTAGAAAAAAAGGTGCTATCTAGAACCTAAAAGGGTTCTTCGGCTGTCCCCATTGGAGAACCCTTTTTGCTTCCCTTTAGAACCTTTTTTTGTTCCAGGTAGGGTTCTAGATAGAGTTCTACCAGGAACCAAAAAGGATTCTACCTGGAACCAAAATGGTCTATGGGGACATCCAAAGAACCCTTTTAGAACAATCTTTTATTAGAGTGTACAGACTGATTGGACCACAGAGCAAACAGACACACTCCTTGCTACATCACCCAGATGGGACAGAGAACAGCTCTCTGCTGCTATGGCAGAGGAATCAGTGATAAACCACCAGTGTTTGACTCCCTACCACTCCCTGTCTGGATCTCACACAGGGGACTCAGTCTGCCAGTCTGTGGATTTTGTTGTCTGTAAAAGCTGAGCACATTTTTGTATTACTTGAGCTCGCTTCCTTGGGCATACCTTTATGCACAGCTTATTACACAATTGTGTGAATGCTTGATCAGTGAAGTGATATAATCTTCCACTTTATCAAAACACTGACCCCGCATGTGGTCTCTGTCATCATGGCTGACCTCTGTATTGGGGTCACTGAATTTACTGCCATTCTCCCTTATATGCTCCAGACTACACACACACACACACACACACACACACGCGCGCGCACGTACGCAGACATAGATACACACACGAGGGATCAGCAAAGTCACACAAGCCTACCTATTCATCCCAGCTCTGTGAAGCGTTCAAATCAATTACTCCTGTCACCTGAGGGCAATCAACAGAAACAAAGTCCTCTCCTCCCTCCCCCTTTCTTTTTTCCATCTTCTCCTGTCCTTTCTTTGACTCATTACTCTACCACTGGTAGTGCTCATGTCATCCCCTGTTGTTCGCTGCTTTGGCTTTGCCTTGGGCACCAAGTGCAGTTCTGATGACGGGTACAGACTCACATGTCCGGACTCTTTGTCATAAAACCATAAAAATAGAATAACAACACATACAGTATATATCAATATGCATTTGACAGATCATGTTGTGATTCTGCTGATACAAGGGAATATGGATATTGAAGCTGATTCCTGGGTATTATATTTTTATGTTTCATTTTTATTCAGTCTCACTGGCATTACCGCAAAGCAAAACCAGCCCTTAAAGTTGATTGACACGCCTGCACGTCACACGGTGACGTCCTTTTGAATATTGAACAGCTTGCTAGAGACCATTTCTTGCAGTGGCTGCAGCTCATGCCGCGTTCAAAACAACTGGGAACTTGGAAGTCTCCGACTTCCAACTTCAGTGTGTTCAAGACAACTGGGAACCTGGGGAAAAACAAGTTCCCGACTGGGATTTTTTTTTTTAATGGTTGTCCAACTCGGAGTTCCAAGTCGGAAACTCGGGCATCTTTCTAGAGCACCAACTTTCCGACCTGAAGATCAGGAGTTCTCAGTTGTCTTGAAAGCGGCAGGTAGCCTGGTGGTTAGAGCGTTGGGCCAGTAACCGAAAGGTTGCTGAATCGAGTCCCTGAGCTGACAAGGTAAAAATCTGTCGTTCTTCCCCTGAGCAAGGCAGTTAACCCACTGTTCCCCGGGCCCTGAGCAAGGCAGTTAACCCACTGTTCCCCGAGCCCTGAGCAAGGCAGTTAACCCACTGTTCCCCAGGCCCTGAGCAAGGCAGTTAACCCACTGTTCCCCAGGCCCTGAGCAAGGCAGTTAACCCACTGTTCCCCAGGCCCTGAGCAAGGCAGTTAACCCACTGTTCCCTGGGCACTGAAGACGTGGATGTTGATTATGGCAGCCCCCCGCACCTCTCTGATTCAGAGGGGTTGGGTTAAAGCAAAAGATGCATTTAGTTGTACAGCTGACTAGCCTTTCCCAATCCCCTTTTTCTGCCGATATGAAGTTTGTATCTGTTCCATAACATGGGGTTTGTGAAAACTGTGTTTTTCTACACGTGAGACGATCGGGACAACAAAAATGATCAGGAAATTGTCTGTAAAACCTGAACTGTTTGAGTTACAAACTAATAAGTCACCACCATTGAAAGACGAGACTCTAACGAACACGGCCACAGAGTTTCTAAATCCAGAGGCACAACACCGTGAGAATTCAGGGAACACGAAACAGACCAGGCTGGGGATTGGGGTTTGAGAAGACAATGAGATGAGTGAAAAATGATTCCTTAGTTCTTAATTTTCTAGAAATCTCAAGGCACATCCTGGATTCCAGACAATGTCTTAAGTTGAACAAAACAACGTTACATCATAGGAGTGCCTTTGCTTTGACGGCCTGCACATGCGCAGTTCGATGCGAGACGACCGTTAGACCCGATGACAACCCAAACAACACTGTCGTGTCAGAGACAGTACAAGATAAAGATAGGCACAAACTGCTTCTCCCATAGAAATCCCCGATCCCACTTATAGGCGATGTCATGGCGATGTTTGCTAGCTAATGCTGCCTTCAAAACAACTGGGAACTCAGAAATCTTCGACTTCCAACTTCAGTGCTTTCAAGACAACTGGGAACTCGGAAAAAACAAGGTCAAATCATGACGGCTCTAGAAAGATGCCAGAGTTTCGGACTTGGAATTCTGAGTTGAATGACCGTTCAAAACGATTTTTCACAGTCTAAGCTTTATCCCCCCCAGAGTTCTCAGTTGTCTTTAACGCCCCAGTTCCCAGTTGTTTTGAAGCTAGCCAACATCGTCACGACATTGCCTACAAGTGGGATCAGGGATTTTTATTTGAGAAGCAGTTTGTGCCCATCTTCATACTGTACTGTCTTTGACATGAATGTGTCATTTGTTTTTCTTTTTACGACATCCACATTGTGGATTCAATAAGCTTTTCGGCAGTTGTCTGAAGATAAATGTCACAACGAGCATAGGGGGTAAAAAATGGCATGAATAAAGTGACCAAACATGGGTAAAAAAAATATATATTAATCCTGAGTTTTCTAATATCTCTCAGATATAGGACAGACAATTCAAAACCTTATTCCTTATGATACATTTTTTGACTGTCTGTTTTGCCATATACAAATGTGTTAATCAATGCGTTTATATGGGCTATTCGAAGGCCAAATCAAACACATTTTTTATTTTTTAAATTATACCTACAGGGGTCCTAAAATTCCAAATCAAATGGCTAAACTATACATTTTATTACCATCTTAAAACAATCCAATATGCTAGCTTAGTAAATATTGCGATCGAAGGGCTTAGACCTACCAGGGTTAAACCTACGTAGGCTTTGGAACGTACTCCATTTAATATGATATGTTAATATGATATGTTACAAATGGAATAATGGTGTGGTTACCTAACACAAAAACGAAAGTAGGGAGGATGGGTGGGGGATACCGCGACAGTCTAGCAATCCAAAGGTTGCGTGTTTGAGTCGGTGACAACTGTAGCAATTTAGCTAACCCTTCCCATAACCCTTTTCCTAACCTTAACCTAATTCTCCTAACCTTCAACATTAAGGATCCTAACCTTTATCGTTGGTTCTCCTAACCTGCAATGTAAATTATCCTAACTTTTGTCATTATGACACAACAAGCAGCATGGTCTCAGAGCAAGACGTATAATACTATACGTCCTCCAAGATGTATGAAACCTCCAATTCGTATAATATTGTACAACCGCTATTCCATTTGTAACGTACATAACATATCATACTAAATGGAGGGATACCAATTTACATCCCAAATCCAAAAAATTTGAATGCCCAAGAGACCAGCTTGGCAAAACCTACATAAGACTTGCACACCTAGATGTGCTTGCACATGTACCGTCTCTCAGTTGCTAAATGCTGCTGTTGCTTAGGCTGTAACCGTGGCAACCCTTCAGCGCAACCCCTTGACAATAACTATTTTGGCGTTGAGCTAAAACCAAAGCATCTTACACTATTCCCTGCAGTATCCCAGTGAAAATCTGGCCCCTCAGTGTCTCCCTCTCAGATGTAATTGGGCTCTACAGGGCTTTTCACAATAACTACAATAATTATAACAGAGTATGAATATAGTTATGATTATTATAATGACATGATTGCTGCAACTGCGAGAGAGTGGTTGTGGTTGCACAAGTACAAGTACAAATGGATTACTGATCTTATTTTATGCGTAGCCTATGCCTTATCTAATCATTGAAATGCCTGTGTTCAATGAAACCTTGGTAAATAATATAATATGAATATGAATATGCCTGCATTATGAATTTTGTCCCAATAATAATCATATTCTGTAGATTGATGATGTTGTTATTTTTCTCATATGTTTTGTTCCTCCAAAAAATCTGTCATCATTATGGCTGTTGTAATTACATTGTTCATAATCATTTTACTGTGAGCCCCTCTGTAAAAGCTTGCACTGCTTGTTCATGTGGATGGAGTGTTAAAGTCATCGTTGTGAAAATAATCTGTCAGTTGGTTGTGATGGATGATGGACATTAGACCTATGTGGCGTCGCCATATTGACGCCTGTCTCTGTTTCTACAGTTCGGGGCTACCAGAACATTTTGACTGACAACGCAAACTGTAACCAGACCTCAGGCAGACAGCCACTATACCAGAGAGGTGTCAATATGGAGAGGCTGTGTCAGTATCAAGACAGCAAGAGAGGAGGAGAGAGGAGGAGAGAGGAGTGTTAATAGAGTTGGTACTACTGTAAGCTAGATGGAAGAGAAAGAGAGAGAGTGAGAGAGACAGTGAGAGAGAGAGAGAGAGAGAGAGAGAGAGAGAGAGAGAGAGAGAGAGAGAGAGAGAGAGAGAGAGAGAGAGAGAGAGAGAAAGCAACAAGGGAACAAGAGAAACAAGAGAAAAACAGAGAGACAAAGAGAGAGAGAGAGCGAGAGAGAGAATCACTCACCTGGAACATGACCCTGTACTGTTCCTCAGGCTTCTGAACCACACACATGTTGCACCCCATGGTGACCTGGACTCAGGCCGGGTGGGGCCAAACCAGTCCAGGAGGTCAGTACCTAAAAATACCCCTCTTTCCCTTTGGGTGTGGCAGTCAGAGAGAGCTTCCCACCGACCTACAGGTCCTGAGTGTCGACCCCTCTTATGTTAGGGCACTATGGATTATGAATCCCAGAGGTTCTCTGTCCCCAAAAACAGTCTGTGTCCCTGTGTCCTGTTCCTCTCTTCTTTTTAGTCAGATTTCAAGTTTTACCATCCTGTAGTGATCCATACATTTACAAAAAGGTTTTGAATGTCTTCCCGTCTGTTTCTGTCCCCATCACAGAGTACAACAATCTTCGTTTGTCTTCATAAGCATGGAGTGGTTCGGTTCAGGTTAGGTTTTGCATGACTCCATCGTGGTCTTTGGATTGGTCAGAAGGAGTAGAAAGGGGAGTGAGGAATGACTAAGGTGACAAGGGAGCTGCTGATGGGTTGGAAAGAAAGACTGACAGATGATCTCAGATGTGTTGATGATCTATTGTGTTGTAATGTATCTAAGACAGTCTATCATAACTATATAATGATGATTCAATAACCTAATAACCACTTCTCACTTCTGTGGAACAGTCTCACCATGTGAGCTGTCTCTCTGAACTAGCTGAGGTTTTTCCCAATGGAACTCGAAGTTAACTCACCCATGTTTTTCCCCTGGTCCCAGCACTCTATCAAAGAAACACTTTCAAAGTTTCAGATGCAAACAGGCACCGATATCAAATAACTTTTCACCTTCCTTTTCCCTTCCCACCTTCTTCGCATTCCAGGTTTAGAAGGATTGCTTCAGTCTTTTCCCAGGTTCCGCTCCTCTTTTGCTCTGGTACTTTCACCTCTTCGGGATAAATGGACTCGTCAGAACCTTTTCATTGGTGCTTATGATCATTGACATTTCCTGGTTTACCTCCATTGAAACTGATGAAGAGGAGAGAGAAAGAATCTACCCACTGAACCATCTAGCCAACGGCCTGAAACTCAAGCCCTGGTCGTCGAGCTAAGATAAGCGGTGTGTATTGGGTACACGAAACCCAATAACACACACACTTGCACAAGCATCACAGTGAGGTAACAACACACCAGGAAGTCGCTGTTGTCCCAACTACACCTCTTTGCCTGATGGTCTGTATCTGTCAGAATAACAACCGCTAAGGACCATTTTCAGGAGGAAGCTGTTTCAGTGAACACGTCTACATACAAAATGTATGTCATTTAAATGTGGAGTATTGGAGGAAAATAGGTTACAGTTGTCGGCTGAAGGGTGTTTGAGACAGACTGGTTGGTTCAGCTAGGTGTTTTGTCAGGTTTCCAGCCAGCACTTTTGACGTTATGGTTCATTTATTAACTAATCGAAAGTGTTTCCAATCCACTGGAATACTGGAGGCTACTGCTCCAGGGTGTCACTGAAGAGAAGATTAGAATTCAATTACAGGCCTGTTAGGCAGAGAACAGGAACCATCCTATTTGGTCATGTTTTAAAATCAATATCACATGCACTAAGGGATTCAATTGGATGTTGTGTTTGCTGGACTATTATTGGGAGATTCAGGACTCGTTACCATCAAGACCACCAATGATAAGCCATGTGTAAAATACTGTGCTTTTTATTTGAAAGATTGAGGTTTAGTGATCTTTCTTTTCCTTATTGAAATGTGTTAATTGATAGTCTTTCACTTTGTCTCTTCTCCTCTCATTTGTATCTCTCATTCAACCTGTGCTTCCACTGTTAAAGTGGGATAAATCAGTGTATTGACTTCAATCCCTGAACTCATTCTTTAATTACCCTCTGTCTTTCTCTCTCCATCTCTAACATAATCCATGCTCAAGTAGAAAGGTACCACATTATACTGTACCCTTGTAACCATTTCTCCATGAGTGTGTATCTCTCCCGTCCTCTCCCCTCTCTGTCTGTCTCATCACCTGGGTTAAACCTTTAAGTCTTATCAGTACCTCCTCCAGGAGACCCTGCAGTCTGAACACCATTCAACATTGTACGCTTTGAAAAGTAAACCTCTGTCCAGCCACCCTCCTGGCAGCAACAAGGTGTTAGCTTCTGTAATCCTTCCTCAAAGCCTCGCTGACTGCACCTGTAATCTCTCCAGACACTCAGTGTAATCCTTAACACTGACAATATATAACCAACTCCAATATAAAAGACCCACACACACAGAGAGAGACATGCACACACGCTTGAAAAACCCCTCCCAGTCTGCTAGGCTAGGCAGTAAGCACTAGAGAGATGCCATTAGCCAGTCTAGTTGTAGAACTGTGGCAGACAGTCACAGCAGGTGCTGAAAGCCAAACAGGCGTGTCAAATGTCCCGACGGTTCCTACGCTCTCTCCATCTCCAGCTCCACATAGAGCCTACCATCGCATGAATCGTATGTGAATTCTAATCTTACCTGGCTACTACTGTAAAAGCTCCAGTTTGAAACCCAGAGCCTGCCATGTGAATGATCTGAGTCAACAGGTATGGACTCACACAGGATGCAACAGACTCAGGGAGGATAGAAAGAGAGGATACGCAAATTGTAAGGATGAGGAAGGATATGAGAGTATTCCCTCTTCCAGAATACTGCAATAATCACTTCTGTCCATCTATGTCCTCACAGACCAAAACAAAGCTCAAACTAGAGCCACAGAAAAAGAAAGTTCATCCATCTTGTGCTGCAAGGAGGAAAGAGCATAAATTCAAGAATGTGAGGCAGCAGCTCTGTAGTAATCCACCTTTTGTCTGTTGGTCATTCTTTTAAAAACCCACAATTAGAAACAAAAGCGTTGAGAGGATTCCATCCAGGTGGTGAGTAGAGTCAGAGTGTGAAGTGCCTCTCTCAGGTTCAACATAAATCACCATCAGCGGACTCTACAAGATGATAGAAATCACTGACGGCTGATTGGAGGATACTCTTGGCTCCTTCCCTCAGGCGAGACGATAAATGCGCTCCCCCACTGCAGCGGGGAACACAAAGGCGGTTCTGCCGCACCATCAAGCCTGCTGCTGCTGCTGAATAAGATTCTACTAGATGCAACACTGTTCTCCCTCCTCTCTCTCTCTCTGGCCCCCTCCCCTAGTCCCCCATATTTTGCCCACACCTCATTTGCTACCCCTCCTCCCCCTCTTCCTCTTTCTATGTCTCTCTCTGTGGGAAACACAGGGCAGGCTCCAGACAGCCTAATGATCTGTTTGCACAATGCAGGTAGCCTATAACAGGAAGGAATGAGAGAGAGTAAGCTACTACATTAAATAATGCACAATCAAGGTGCACTATCAATTCATATTTGACAATATTCATATATCTGTGACACACTGTATGTATCTTGCGTTTCCTTCGGTCCTTGGGAGTATTGCAAGTATCAATTGCTTATATGATAAGGTACCAATGATTATATGGGATATAAACTGTACTAGACAAGCATAAAGGACATTTAAAAAAGCCTCTGGCCGCCTGTGAATTTAAATGAGTTGATGCCCTGACTCACAGAAAAGAGAGGAACACAGAGCAATTGGATAACAGGTGTGTGATGGGATGAATTTAAATAGGGAACACAGCCTAGGAATGTGATGTAAATGACTGTGTGGAGGAGAGAGGGGGGTGCAGAGAGGGGGTGGGGGTGCAGAGAGGGGGTGGGGAAAGGGGGTGGGGAGAGGGGGTGGGGTGGGGAGAGGGGGTGGGGGGGGGGGGGAGATGGGGTGAGGAGAGGGGGTGGGGAGAGGGGGTGGGGTGGGGTGGGGTGGGGAGAGGGGGTGGGGGTGGGGAGAGGGGGTGGGGGTGGGGAGAGGGGGTGTGGTGGGGAGAGGGGGTGTGGTGGGGAGAGGGGGTGGGGGTGGGGAGAGGGCTTTAGGCAGTATAGCTTCAAAATGCTAACAATACAAAAAATGCAAAAGCAGTTTGTGGATAACACAAAGGTAAAAATGCTGACAGATATAGATATACACCTGTTTGGTTTGCACAATACTTGTTTATTACCTCAATTGGTATATCTACCTTGACCTCCCTTCAACCTCTCTCCCTCTCTGAATATCAAGCTACATTTTAGTACTGTTCATTGTCTAATTTCAATTTTAAAAACAGCTCTGTTGACACATTTGCAACAGTCACACTGCCAATTAATTTAGAGCCAAGCAGAGCTATGAGACTAACCAGGGCACAGAGAAGATTAAAGTAGTGAATAACAGCAAACTGTGCACTGTAGGAAATAACACGTTTTTAAATGAGAATGATAGCCTACAAACACACACGCGGTCACACACACACACACAAGCAAGCAAACACCGCAGTACTATTATCTTATAAAAATGCATAAAAGTACAGATTTGTCCATAACACCGCAAGACTGCCACAAGGCATTGTCCCATACAGACCACACATGCAGTAAATACACCCATTGACTGGCTATGTGTTTGGTACATGGAGCAATAGGCCCTCTGTCTGTCTGAGCCAGTTTGAAACAGGATTTCACGCTGTCTGACTGACCCAACAGGCTTACAGACGGTTCAGTTCAGCTCCCGACATTTTACACACACACACACACACACACACACACACACACGCACGCACGCACGCACGCACGCACGCACGCACGCACGCACGCACGCACGCACGCACGCGCACGCACGCACACACGCACTCACGCACAAACACACACACACACACTCATGCGCACATACACACTTACACACAGACCTCAGACACGGTTATCCTCATGCTTCACCCTCTCCAAAATGTTAGGCTGCTGAAGATCTTTATCTCGTCAGAAAAGGTCAAAATTGGCTAAAATATCAACTGCCTATTCTGCAAGACGGAACAAAATCAGAGGGCATCTATTTTAGCATAGTGTATCCTTGGACTTTGATGGTCCCTCGTCTAGCCTAAATGTCATTTCACCATCCATCCGTCCACCTCCTTCCCCTCTGTTCTGCAGCTTTGTCTGTGGTTAATCTCTGACTCTATTCTGACTGTATGTATTCACAAATACAGTTCTTGCTCTTCTGATCTGGCGATGGTCTACACTCTATTGGTGTAGTTTCCACATCCATTTTGTCAACATTACCTCTGTGTTCTGTATGTCTGTCAGTATTCTGTCAACCAGTATGTTATGTTACATGTTCCACTTTACCAGTCCTCTCTGTGTCTATCTGCATTCTATAGATCTGCAATTCCACTGTGGTGTATTGACATTGCTGTGTATTGTGCCATACACTCTGAAAATGTGCACCGAAATGGAACCAACTACAATGGAACCATTTATGAATTTGCAGTACTGGTGTATATATTAAAGAGTTTGGTTCCAAAACGCCATATCCACCAATTTTTCACATCTGTGTTTTTTCATCAGAAATGTGTTTTCATATTTGTATTAACATTGGTTTTGTTGCAACACACTATATATCCATTGTTCCAAGGAAGCGAAGGTAACCTGCCTAAATGATTACCGCCTCGTAGCATTCACGTCGATAGCCATGAAGTGCTTTGAAGGGCTGGTCATGGCTCACATCAACAGCATCATCCCGGATACCCTAGACCCACTCCAATTCGCATACCGCCCCAACAGATCCACAGATGACGCAATCTCAATCACACTCCACACTGCCCTTTCCCACCTGGACAAAAGGAACACCTATGTGAGAATGCTGTTCATTGACTACAGCTCAGCGTTCAACACCATAGTGCCCACGAAGCTCATCCCTAAGCTAAGGACTCTGGGACTAAACACTTCCCTCTGCAACTGGATCTTGGACTTCCTGACGGGCCACCCACAGGTGGTAAGAGTAGGCAACAACACATCTGCCACGTTGATCCTTAACACTGGGGCCCCTCAGTGGTGGGTACTTAGTCCCCTCCTGTACTCCCTGTTCACCCACGACTGCGTGGCCAAACACGACTCCAACACCATCATTAAGTTTGCTGACGACACAACAGCGGTAGGCCTGATCACCGACAACGATGAGATGGCCTATAGGGAGGAGGTCAGAGAACTGGCAGTGTGGTGCCAGGACAACAACCTCTCCCTCAATGTGAGCAAGACAAAGTAGCTGATTGTGGACTTCAGGAAAAGGTGAGCCGAACAGGCCCCCATTAACGTCAACGGGGCTGTAGTGGAGCGGGTCGAGAGTTTCAAGTTCCTTGGTGTCCACATCACCAACGAACTATCATGGTCCAAACATACCAAGACAGTCTTGAAGAGGGCATGACAAAAGCTTTTCCCCCTCATGAGACTGAAAAGATTTGGCATGGGCCCCCAGATCCTCAAAAGGTTCTACAGCTGCACCATCGAGAACATCCTGACCGGATGCAAGACCGCCTGGTATGGCAACTGCTCGGCATCTGACCGTAAGGCGCTACAGAGGTTAGTGCGTACAGCCCAGTACATCACTGGGGCCAAGCTTCCTGCCATCCGGGACCTATATACCAGGCGGTGTCAGAGGAAAGCCAATAGAATTGTCAGAGACTCCAGTCACCCAAGTCATAGACTGTTTTCTCTGCTACCGCACGGCAAGCGGTACCGGAGCGACAAGTCTAGGACCAAAAGGCTCCTCAACAGTTTCTACCCCCAAGACATAAGACTAATGAACAATTCATAAAAATCACCACCAGACAATATACACAATTTACACAATTTATCAGACAATTGTACACTGCCGCGACTCGCTGTTTGTTTGTTACCTATACATAGTCACTTCGCCCCCACCTACATCTACAGATTACCTCAACTAGGCTGTACCCCTGCACACTGACTCGGTACCGGTGCCCCCTGTATATAGCCTTGTTATTGTTATTCTTATTGTGCTACTTTTTATTATTACTTTTTATTTTAGCCGACCTGGTAAATATTTTCTTCTTCTTGAACTGCACTGTTGGTTAAGGGCTTATAAGTAAGCATTTCACGGTAAGGTCTACAATTTACCGGCGCATGTGGCAAATAAAGTTTGATTTGATTTGTTTAGCTGGAATGGAATGTTCTTATGCTGTGTATTTTTGACTGTGACGTGGTTATCTCACCTAGCTCTCTTAAGATGAATGCACTAACTGTAAGTTGCTCTGGATAAGATAATCTGCTAAATGACACATGTAAATAGTTTACATACAAATGTCATATTACTGTATTGATCCATTTTTTTTTTTTTACTGATGTCACAAATGTCTCATTGGTACAGTTCTTTATTAAAAATGTAGTTATTTGTTACATTTGACTGTGTGACAAAATGTGATTGTTTGTCTCTCAAAAATTAAACCATCAAGTGATAGATTTTAAACAAATACATGTCTGTCATTTACCAACGTTTCTGAAAATGGATATATAGTGTTTTGGAATGAAACTCTTCATATACAGACCAAGTATAGTGTGTACATATAGACCAAAAGTCTCAATGTTGAATAGGTAAGATATAACGCATGCTAATATTGGGAAATGCAAATAGCTGAAGGTTCTTCCAACACTTTTCAAATTTACACTGACAATATGAGGTGTGTACTGACTAAAAACCAGAATGACAATTGTTATCATGCCCATTACTGTAATGCATTAGTGGAAGAAGCAAGGACTCATAAGCGCTTGACTTGGAAAATGCTAATTGAAATCATTATGTATGCATGAGTGGTAAATGAAAAGCTGAGAGAGAACAGTATTTGACAGAGATTCAAACAGAGAGGGTTTCTGTGTTATGTAGGTGAGGGATAAAAGGTCTGAGGAGCATGACTGAAGGGATGTAGTATGGGCGGAGAGAGGAATATGTTAAGGAGAGATTCCAACCTTTCTAGTAAAGCTTGCTTTTGCATTTGTGAGAGGAGCAAAGGAGAGGGTTGGGAGGTAGAGCGATGGAATACCAGCAGAATTTGAACAATGTTCTCATTACTTATTTACTGCTTGGAAGGAAGTGCTGCCAGTAAATAATACACTTTACTGGGAACCATGAGGGGGGTGTGTGTGTGTGTGTGTGTGTGTGTGTGTGTGTGTGTGTGTGTGTGTGTGTGTGTGTGTGTGTGTGTGTGTGTGTGTGTGTGTGTGTGTGTGTGTGTGTGTGTGTGTGTGTGTGTGTGTGTGTGTGTGTGTGTGTGTAATAATAAAAACAGATTATAGGGACTAAAGGGAATACAAAAAGATAAGTAGAGGTCAGATGTTATTCGGTCTCCAAGGAAGTGATTGTGTCTATGTGCAATTAGTGTCTATGTGTGCCTGTGTGTGTTTGTGTGTGAAGTGACCAGTCACCTGAGATCCAAGTCATAGGGCCTGGTTGAGGGGTGTAAGAGTAGTGGGGGTGCCTGAGCTTCTGCTCCCTTGAAGATGACTTAGTTACATTCTGAGGGAGTTGCTCAAAGAGAGAGACTTCACAGAGGAAAGAAGGAGATGAGGGGCAGAGAGCTCTGTGACAGCCAGGGACAGATAGAGAGATAGATGGAGAGAGCGAGTCAGAGAGACACAGATAGACACAGACACACAGACACAGAGAGACAGCGAGACAGAGAGACAGAGAGACAGAGAGACAGAGAGAGAGACAGACATATAGACATACATATATATCCATATATATATACATACAGACAGACATATATCCCCCAGATTACACAGAACCCCAAAGAATTTGAAAACAAATCCAATTTTGATGAACTCCCATATCTATTGGGTGAAATACCACAGTGTGCAATCACAGCAGCAAGATTTGTGACCTGTTGCCACAAGAAGGACAAACACCATTGTAAATACAGCCTATACTTATGTTTATTTATTTTCCCTTTTGTAGTTTAACTATTTGCACATCATAACACCACTGTATATAGACAGAATATCACATTTGAAATGTCTTTATTCTTTTGGAACTTTTGTGAGTGTAATATTTACTGTTCATTTTTTATTGTTTATTTCAGTTTTGTTTATTATCTATTTCACTTGCTTTGGCAATGTAAACATATGTTTCCCATGCCAATAAAGCCCTTGAATTGAATTGGGAGAGAAAGAAAGAAAGAAAGTAAGAGAGAGAGAGAGAGAGAGAGAGGAAGAGGAGAATGAAAGTGAGAGACTCATGAGGAATGATGAAGTGCAAAGGAGAGGAAAGCTACCTACATTTTACATGTTACTCATTTAGCAGACACTTACATTAGTGCATTCATTTTAAGATAGCTAGGTGAGATAACAACATATCACAATCGTATCAAGTACATTTTCAGCAAAGTCAGCGCTAGTAGCTCTACAACAAGGTACAATCTGTCCTCTTTTCCCCTCCCATCTCTCCCTCTATAACCACACTATGACTGAAAGAAGATCACTATCTCTCTCTGGTGAGGAATCAGGGGAGTAACTGTTCTTAGACCTCTCCTAGGCCCTCTTAAAAATGTATGACATCATCAAAACTGTAATATTGAACTGAATCCGATTGAATTATCGTAATATTTTTGCACTGCTCTCATCCTGAAACTTTTCGGAGAATGTGTCCCTTGCCTGGCATGAATATAACACGTTGTCCTCCTTTTCCCCTCTTCCCATATTTACTGACTGACTGGGGCTTAGGCCTCATCTTCTCTCTTGAACGGTTAGGCTAAAAATGACCTCTTAGATGGGGGCCCAGAGTGGGTGGGTTTAGTTCACCTTGAATAGAGGAAGCTTTGCTCAGAAGATGGGAGGATTCACAGTAATTAATTGGCTAGAAAACGAGGGGACTAACTCTACTGGAATCAGGATCTATTATTGATTCAAAGTTAAAGAGAGAAGATGTTAAAGGAATTTCATTCCTATATGTTCATCAACCAATTCTATTAAAACACTCTGCCCATTCATAAGAATTTGTAAGATACTTATTTGCATAAAATGGACAGAAACCAGTCTCAAAATCAATCAATCGCATTTATTCTCGAGAGTACTGATCATAGTACAATTTACATCAGTGTTACGGATACAAGTATTCTGTGTGTATTTCTTTTCTCTCCTTCTCCCCTACTCACAGGTGACAATCATCATTCCCCAATCAGTCATCAATCAGTCGCTAATCAGAAGACACCTGCTCCTTTTCTCTTACCCAATCACAGTCCCTTTCCCTTGGTTTAAAAACCCTATCAGTTGTTTTCTCTAGAGCTCGATCTCTTTGTGTAGCAATCTCTCTGTAAATGCCATATGTCTGTAGAGCTCTTGTGTGGTTTAGCATCTACATGTCACTTTGTCCCCACCTGTGAGTATTGTTTTTGGTTATGGTGTTTGAGTGTTTGTTTGATGGTGGGAAAAGGGGGTAACCAGACAGGTCGCCCATGGGCATACATTACCCGTAGGAATACTTTGTATATAAACACTAGTTAGAACTGGGTGGACCACCCCCTGTATTTTTGGTTAGTTAGTTAGCTGTTGGTGAAGTAGGCTAGTCTAGCTTAGGGGTGTTTGTGAATACTTATTATTTCTTTCCTTGGGTCCAGCTCAGCCCCTTTTCATGCTCCCCCCATTACTGTGTGTTTGTAAATAAACCCTGAGTGTTTGACGGTAGATATTAGTTGTCGTGGTTATTTCGTACTCACTCTTACTTTGTCACTACTATAATTTGCATGAGTTATGTTACGGGTCCCATTACCATCCCCCCTAGACTGTCGGGCCAAAGGGATTCGTAACATAAGGTTATATAATAAAAATGACGTCATAGGTTTTAAAATGTCCTTCCTCTCGGATACAATGGCAATACAGTTCACAAGCCTTCCCACATTGTCTGCCACCTGTTAAACAATCTACTACCAGCCCAAGGCCTCTCCCCTCCCTGGGTGGAGACAGAATGTCCTGTAAGGAACACAGCATTCCAGCCTGTCTGACGATAACTCCATTCGTTTCTAACAAGGAACAGACAGTCCTTGTTCTAATTCTTGATTATAATTACACACATTATATTCAGCACTATGATTAGAATAATGTTCATACATCCATACAGTAACATAGTAGTATTCTGTTTAGTTATAGTTTTAAGCTAAATGTATACATAATTTAGTCATTATTCATCAAAATCCCGTAACAGAAGATGAGGCCAAAGCCCCAGTCAGTCAGTAAATATTGTAAGAGGGGAAAAGGAGGACAACGTGTTACACTACATGTCCAAAAGTATGTGTACACCTGCTCGACGAACATCTCATTCCAAGTCATGGATATTAATATGGAGTTGGTCCCCCTGTTCTGCTATAACAGTCTCCACTCTTCTGGGAAGACTATCCACTAAATGTTGGAACATTGCTGCGGGGACATGCTTCCATTCAGCCACAAGAGCATTAGTGAGGTCGGGCACTGATGTTGGACGATTAGGCCTGGCTCGCAGTCGGCATTCCAATTCAACCCAAAGGTGTTCGATGGAGTTGAGGTCAGGGCTCTGTGCAGGCCAGTTGAGTTCTTCCACACCGATCTTGACAAACATTTTGTGTATGGACCTCGCTTTGTGCATGGGGGCATAGTCATGCTGAAACAGGAAAGGACCTTCCCCAAACTTTTGCCACAAAGTTGGAAGCACAGAATTGTCTAGAATGTCATTGTATGCTGTATCATTAAGATTTCCCTTCAATGGAACTAAGGGGCCTAACCCAAACAATAAAAACAGCCCCAGACCATTATTCCTCCTCCACCAAACTTTACAGTTGGCACTTTGCATTGCGGCAGGTAGTGTTCTCCTGGCATTAACCCAGATTAATCCGTTGGACTGCCAGATGGTGAAGTGTGATCACTCCAGAGAATGTGTTTCCACTGCTCCAGAGGCGAGCTTTACACCACTCCACCCTCCTCTTGGCATTGCACATGGTGATCTTAGGCTTGGAAACCCATTTCATGAAGCTCCCAAAGAACAGTTATTGTGCTGACGTTGCTTCCAGAGGCAGTTTGGAACTCGTAGTGAGTGTTGCAACAGAGGACAGATGATTTTTACGCGCTATGCACTTCAGCACTTGCCAGTTCCGTTCTGTGAGCTTGTGTGGCCTACCACTTCGCGGCTGAGCCGTTGTTGCTCCAAGACATTACCATTTCACAATAACAGCACTTACAGCTCTAGCATTGCAGAAATTTGACAAACTGACTTGTTGGAAAGGTGACATCCTATGACGGTGCCACGTTGAAAGTCACTGAGTTCTTCAGTAATGCCATTCTACTGCCAATGTTTGTCTATGGAGATTGCATGGCTGTGTGCTCGATTTTATACACTTGTTAGCAACAGGTGTGGCTGAAATAGCTGAAACTACTAATTTGAAGGGTGTCCACATACTTCTGTATATATAGTGTATATTCATGCCAGGCAAGGTTCACATTTTCAAAGAAGTTTCAGTATGAGAGCAGTGCAAAAGTTATACCCAGCCATCAGCTTTGTCCTGAGACATCTTGAGACACTTTTGTTCTCACTTTTGTTCTTCACTCAATGCCACCTTGAGCCATTTTATGTGTGTCTTCAAGACATATCGCAAGACACTAATGTAAAATGGCGGCTGAGGTGATGGCTGCCATTTTCCGGACTCCTAGACCAACTGTGCTATTTTGTTTGTTTTTTTGCATTGTTTTTTTTTTTTGCATTGTTTGTAACTTATTTTGTACATAATGTTGCTGCTACCGCCTCTCATGACCGAAAACAACTTCTGGACATCAGAACAGCGATTACTCACCTCGAACTGGACAAAAAAAATTATTTGATGAGTCCGATGCGAAGGATATACTGCTTTCCTGAGATCAGGCCCAAATCCCAGTCATTCGCATAAAGAAAAGACTGAGATACCGGGGTCGGAGGTCGGGGTGCCTTGTGAGAATTCGTTGGCGAGTGGGTAAACCGCCACTACCCTCCGTCCTATTAGCCAACGTGCAATCACTGGAAAATAAACTGGATGATCTATGATCAAGACGATCCTACCAATGGGACATTAAAAACTGCAATATTGTATGTTTCACCAAGTCGTGGCTGAATGACAACACGGATAATATAGAGGTGGCTGGGTTTTCCGTGCATTGGCAGGACAGAGCAGCTACGTCTGGTAAGATGAGGGGCGTATGTGTGTGTCTATTTGTCAATAACAGCTGGTGCGCAATGTCTAATATTAAAGAAGTGTTGAGGTATTGCTCGTCTGAGGTAGAGTGCCTCATGATAAACTGTAGACCACACTATCTACCGAGAGAGTTCTCATCTATAGTATTCGTAGCCGTCTATTTACCACCACAAACCGATGCTGGCACCTGGACTGCACTCCACGAGCTGTATAAGGCCATAAGCAAACAAGAAAATGATCACCCAGAAGCGTTTTACCAACTTTCTACCAGCATGTCACATGTACAACCAGAGGAAAAAAACTCCAGACCATCTTTACTCCATGCACACAAAGCTCTCCCTCACCCTCCATTTGGCAAATCTGACCATAATTCTATCCTCCTGATTCCTGCTTACAAGCAAAAACTAAAGTAGGAAGTACCAGTGTCTCTCTCAATAAGGAAGTGATCAGATGACATGGATGCTACGCTACAGGACTGTTTTGCTAGCACAGACTGGAAGATGTTCCGGGATTCATCCAATGGCATTGAGGAGTATACCACCTCAGTCACCAGCTTCATCAACAAGTGCATTGACAACGTCATCCCCACAGTGACCGTACGTACGTATCCCAACCAGAAGCCATGGATCACAGGCAACATCCGCACCGAGCTAAAGGTGCCGCTTTTAAGGAGCGGAACACTAATCCGGACACTTATAAGAAATCCTGCTATGTTCTCCGACGAACCATCAAACAGGCAAAGTATCAATACAGGACAAAGATTAAATCCTACTACACCGGCTCTGACGCTTGTTGGATGTGGCAGGGCTTGCAAACTATTACAGACTCCAAAGGGAAATCCAGCCAGAATAACAGCTAAGTAGCTGCATTTGCATTTGTTTAAGCTGTTTTCTAGTGACATTTATTTGGATACATCCATAACAATAAGCTTATGAGGTGTGATTTCGCCTGACATAGAAAATGTGCTCACTCATCAGGACACTGTGGTTCAGAGGAGATAGCCAACCACACAGCTAACACAATCACTTCAAACGGAAGCTGGAAAATATCCATTGTTGAAAACTAAATGTTAGTCTAAAAGAAATGTGAGATAATGTCTGGATGCTTTTTATAGTGGAGATCCAGTTTATAAATTGCTTGGCTGGGCTGATGAGACAATGGATTGCGCAGTCAGATGGAACAGAGTAAATAGGCATTTTAACATCATAGATTTACCCGGTGGTAACTTGTGGAATAGACACCTGCTGAAATGTGGTTTTAACCAATCAGCATTAGACCCACATGTCAGGATAGTAGGATGGAAGACGTCAGCAACTCAACTCAATCAAGGTAGGCTGTCACCCACCAAATACAAGTGAGAACACTGCAATGCAAAAATTAACATGACACATGCAATATTAATTTCTTCCCATGAGAACAGACAGAGTGATTCATTCTATTTTCAGATTAGACACAATAAAAGCCCTCAAGGATGGTTGGGATTTCTGCTTCAGGTGAGCTGTTCATGATTAACAACATTTTACTACAGTGGGCTAAATAGAGTGTTTCTTGGTAGTCTTAAACAAATCTACTTTGAAATAGGGATGTTAAAACCTCTACCGCTTCTCTCTCCCGGATCCGGGATCCCCCCATCAAAAAAGCTGACCAGCATAGCCTAGCCTAACGCGACAGGGATATCATATAGCATAATTTTCATGAAATCACAAGTCCAATACAGCAAATGAAAGATAAACATCTTGTGAATCCAGCCATCATTTCCGATTTTTAAAATGTTTTACAGCGAAAACACTATGTATTTCTATTAGCTAACCACAATAGCAAAAGACTCAACTGCATATTTTCACCATTTTTTTACCACATAGGTAGCTATCACAAAACCGACCAAATAGAGATATAATTAGTCACTAACCAAGAAACAACTTCATCAGATGACAGTCTTATAACATGTTATACAATAAATCTATGTTTTGTTCGAAAATGTGCATATTTGAGGTATAAATCATAGTTTTACATTGCAGCTACCATCAAAAATATCACCAAAGCAGCCAGAATAATTACAGAGAGCAACGTGAAATACCTAAATACTCATCATAAAACATTTATGAAAAATACATGGTGTACAGCAAATGAAAGATAAACATCTTGTGAATCCAGCCAATATTTTTCCGATTTTTTAAGTGTTTTACAGCGAAAACACAATATAGCATTATATTAGCTTACCACAATAGCCAAACACACAACCACATTTATCAGCAGCAAAAGGTAGCGATCGCAAAAAAACAGCAAAAGATATAAAATTAATCACTAACCTTGACCTACTTCATCAGATGACAGTCTTATAACATCATGTTACACAATACATATATGTTTTGTTCGAAAATGTGCATATTTAGAGGTACAAATCTTGGTTTTTCATTGTGAATACGTAGCCAAAATGCACAACATTGTCCGGAGATATTTTGGACAGTCACCTAATCTAATCAAAGAACTCATCATAAACTTTACTAAAAAATACATGTTGTACAGCAAATGAAAGATACACTGGTTCTTAATGCAACCGCTGTGTTAGATTTAACAAAATAACTTTAGTACGACATACAGCTTGTGTTATTGCGAGACAGCGCCCGCTATAAGGGCGGAGAATAGGACTAAACATTTCACACAAAAATACGAAATAACATCATAAATTATTCTTACTTTTTGCTGATCTTCCATCAGAATCTTGTACAAGGAGTACTTGGTCCAGAATAAATCGTTGTTTGGTTTTAGAATGTCCTTCTCTCCTGTCGAATTAGCAACCTTAGCTAGCCAAGTGGCGCGAAGATGTCCATCTTCACCTAATGCAGAGAACGGAAAACACCAAAACTCCCGATAAACGTTGAATAATCTGATAAAACTATATTGAAAAAACATACTTTACGATGATATTATCACATGTATCAAATAAAATCAAAGCCGGAGATATTAGCCGTCTATACCGAACGCTTTTCAGAAGCCAATGCTGATGTCCTTCCCGCGCCTTGGTAGACAAAGGAAATTGTGGTCACGTCATTCCAAGAGCTCTTGTTCGACCTCAGATCAAGCTAGACACCCCATTCCACCTCCCACTGCCTGTTGACATCTAGTGGAAGGCGTATGAAGTGCATGTATATCCATAGATTTCAAGCAATTGAATAGGAAGGCCCTGGAACAAAGCCTCGATTTCAGATTTTTCACTTCCTGTCAGGAAGTTTGCTGCAAAATGAGTTCTGTTTTACTCACAGATATAATTCAAACGGTTTTAGAAACTTGAGAGTGTTTTCTATCCAATAGTAATAATAATATGCATATTGTACTATCTAGAATAGAGTACGAGGCAGTTTAATTTGGGCACGATTTTTTACAAAGTGGAAACAGCGCCCCCATATTGACAAGAAGTTTTAACGGTTAACCTTTAATCAGTTAGCCGCAGAAAATACATTTGACCGGTCATGCTTATCGGTCTATAGGTTAATTTGTATAATTTTGTGGAATTAAATTGGCGCGTGTCTATTTTCATTAGTCGTTTTCAGTGGCGATTTTAGCATGTAAATCATGGTGGGGCAACAAAAAAAGTGGGATACATGCCAGCAAAGCCACTACACAACACAACACTAAACAACGCATTAATTGGACTATAACGATGACAAGTGGTGCCCACAAACTGTTAGGGTCTACAAAAAGCTGTCCCAACAGCAGTCCCAAAACCTTACCACTGCTACACCTGGCTATCAGCGGAGCCTTGTCTGGCAGCGAAACAGTTCATTCAGCCTCATTTACTGCCTTTAAAAAAAACATAGCTGACAAGGCTGACTTGCTTAAACAAATATGGTTTCTACTGACAATTGAGATGTACAAACTATGGAATAAGGGGATGACAAGCGGATAAGAGGCAATCCGTAATTTCGATTAAGACATTAATGAGACAGCTAGGATGGACATAGTCAATATAACTATTTGTTCAGCACTTTTGAAATGTACAGCGACAGAATTCAGAACATGGGCGGTTTTTACAGTGTTCTCCCTGTACACCAAATCAGAACCGTAGGATAAATAAAGGAAGCATATAAGCAGACAATGAAAGCTCTTACAATAACTATAGGCTACATGTGCACCATCAAGTCAGAACAGTAGGTGAAATTAAGAGGTGAAAATAGACCAAACTATTAGGTTGAGGCACATGGGCTATTAACAGCTTAATACACAACATACACTTAGTATTACTTTCTTAGCTACAGTATACATATCTCCCTGCCATATTACATCATTTATGCGGCCTGCTGGAGGTCATTTTGCAGGGCTCTGGCAGTGCTCCTCCTTGCACAAAGGCGGAGGTAGCGGTCCTGCTGCTGGGTTGTTGCCCTCCTACGGCCTCCTCCACGTCTCCTGATGTACTGGCCTGTCTCCTGGTAGCGCCTCCATGCTCTGGACACTACGCTGACAGACACAGCAAACCTTCTTGCCACAGCTCGCATTGATGTGCCATCCTGGATGAGCTGCACTACCTGAGCCACTTGTGTGGGTTGTAGACTCCGTCTCATGCTACCACTAGAGTGAAAGCACCGCCAGCATTCAAAAGGGACCAAAACATCAGCCAGGAAGCATAGGAACTGAGAAGTGGTCTGTGGTCACCACCTGCAGAACCACTCCTTTATTGGGGGTGTCTTGCTAATTGCCTATAATTTCCACCTTTTGTCTATTCCATTTGCACAACAGCATGTGAAATTTATTGTCAATCAGTGTTGCTTCCTAAGTGGACAGTTTGATTTCACAGAAGTGTGATTGACTTGGAGTTACATTGTGTTGTTTAAGTGTTCCCTTTATTTTTTTGAGCAGTGTATGTATATATATATATATATATATATTATTTATTTTTACAATTGCAAAATGTCTAACAACCTGTTTTCACTTTGTCATTATGGGGTATTTTGTGTAGATTGCTGAGAACTTTTAAAAATATTTAATACATTTTAGAATAAGGCTGTAACGTAACAAAATATGGAAAAAGTCAAGGGGTCTGAATACTTTCCGAAGGCACTGTACATCACAGAATACTGAAATATAGCAAAACTGTTTGACATAAAAACACCAGATTTTCTGCATTTGTTTGGTGAAATCATGTTTATTAATTATGAAATCATGAAACATTTTAATAATATTCCACCCATGAGGCCACTAGGTCATTTGGCTGCAGGAAAGGGGTACGTGTCACACCCTGGCCTTTGTTATATTGATTTTCTTTATTAGTTTAGTTAGGTCAGGGTGTGACATGGGGGATGTTTGTGTGTTTTGTCTAGTTTAGGGTGTGTGTATTGTTTAGGGGGGTTTTGTAGAATGTATGGGGTTGTGTTCAGTGTAGGTGTTTAGGAAAGTCTATGGTTGCCTGGTTTGGTTCTCAATCAGAGACAGCTGTTTATTGTTGTCTCTGATTGGGAGCCATATTTAAGGCAGCCATAGGCTTTAGGTGTTTGTGGGTAATTGTCTATGTTCTATGTTGCATGTGTGCACTTAGTTCGTTTTAGCTTCACGATCGTTTGTTTTTGTTCATTTAATAAGTGTTTGTTTTTCTTCATTAAAAGATGTCTTTTTTCCACGCTGCGCCTTGGTCCACTCCTTCGTCTCATAACGATCGTGACAGTACGGTACAGGAAAATAGCATGGAGAGCGGGTATTGTTATTGATGTTGCTGTTTTTATGATATGATACCTAATGACATGTTATATTCCTGCAGCTTAAGGAAGAGCCGCTCTGAGATCTGAGATCCCCAAACAACAGATGACTATCTGGCTGTAAAGGCTTGAAGATAGGCATTGTTTGGAGGTCTATACCACCTTTACCAAAAGTTATTTTACTGCATCTGAAATTGTAATTTTGGTTAATAAATCTTGATTACTTGGATTTGGTATGAGGTACAGTTTGTAATATGAATGTGCATGAGAGTTCTAGAGTGAGTGATTAGGATTTATAACTAATAAAACATGAAAACAACAATCAATTATCAAATGTTGCGAGACGTCTTGAGGCAGATGTCTCAAGACATTTGTATTTCCAAGACAGTCTATAGACTGTCTTAAAGACATCTTCATTTTCAAAAAATCTTAAGACAGGTCTCTACACATCTCAAGATGTATTCATTTATATGTCTTAAGACGTCTCAAGACATGTCTCAAGTTGTCTCAATACATGGTGATGGTTGGGTATGATGCTAAGCAATTCAATCACATTCAGTTCAATGGTTATAGATTTTACGACGTCATTAATTTCTAAGAGGACCTAGGAGAGGTCTAAGAACACTTCCCTGATTCCTCTCTAGAGAGAAACAGAGCTCTTCTTTCAGAGTCACATAGTGGTTATAGAGGGAAAGATGAGAGGAGAAAAGAGGACAGATGATACCATATTGTAGAGACTGTGTGTGTGAGAGAAAGCAGAGTAAAGTGGCATTAGACAGAGAGAAATGTATTAATTGTTTGGGTCATGCAATTGCTTTTGCACCACTTAATAGCCAAAATAGTCTATTCCCTACTGTCTACCCATCACTATTCTCCATTCCTCGTTCATCACTACTCTACCCTATCCCCTATTTCCCTATTCCCATCTCATTTTAATATTTTGTCACAACAGACGTAACATGGTTACAGGATAGGATGGAGGAGGGGGGAGGAGGGCAGAGGAGAGAGGAGGGAGGGGGAGACAGGTTAAATGAGGGATGAGGAATGGAAGAGTATTTTCAGAGAGAGAGAGAGAGAGAGAGAGAGAGAGATATCGTCTTCAGAGTTTTTATATTATTAATATCCGATATGCCTCTGTACTACATTTGACTACATTTCCTTAAATTAGAACCCAGCTGTGAACACTGCTAGTGGCATCTTAGCACCGGGGGTGAATGAGTGGAAAGGAAAGAGAGGAAGAAGAAGTGGGAGAAGACATGAGCAAGGGAAATGGAGAGGGTGGAGAGGGATACCATGAGAGAAGGGAAGAGAGGTGGGTAAATGAGAGCTGGGAGAGATTGAAGTAGCGCGGTCAGAGAATGTGGAGGGCAAAGACTGCACAGCATGAAAAACAAAGAGATGGGAGAGGAAAGTAGAAAGTAGGGGGTGGCAGCTTTAGAGTTGTCCCTCCAGTGGGGATAGAGATTACTAGTAGCAGGCAGGAGGATGAAGGCTTAGAGCAGATTGACTAATTCATTCAAACGCTAAGAGAGGGACCACAACATGAAGATTCTTACAATAATAATTTGGTCGATGCTTATATTTGTTGTGTCTCACACATTTACAAGCGTGTATTATACACGTGTGAAATAGTAACTTTTTGTTGTTGTTGTCATATCCCAACTCGCCAGGGTCACAGCCAGGGTCAGCCATCACCAACAGCAACCATGGAGCTCAAGGGCACATCGACAGATATTTCACCTTGTCGGCTCGGGAATTAGAACTAGTGACGCTCTAATCACTTGGCTACCTGTCTTCTTTTTCTTTTTCTTTTACTAGGCAAGTCAGTTAACAAATTCTTATTTACAATGACAGCCTAGGAACAGTGGGTTAACTGCCTTTGCTCAGGGGCAGAACAACAGATTTTTATCTTGTCAGCTCGGTGATTCGATCCAGCAACCTTTCGCTTACTGGCCCAACTCTCTAACCTGCCGCCACGCATATGTCAAGCATAACTCCTATGCTTGGATTAATCATCCACTATGACCCCTGTCCAGTGTCCAGATCAATAGACATCCACATGTTCTATACACCAGCTCTGGAGGCCTGGACTAAATGGGAGGATAGGGGGGAATCATTACATGAAATGAAATACAGCCATTACCTATGAGGGGACACATCCACTTCATTTTACAACAGAAACACAATACACCTCTATTTAAATGAATACCTCATTATGTATCCATGGTGGAATATTGAAATCCTGTACCTGAACAGGCCTTGAACTCCAGGAACTCCCCAGACATTTTCTCTTAATGAAACTCTCTCTATATCGCCTGTTTAGATGTATCTATTTTTCCAATCTGTTTGTTTCATTTGTATTACAGCAAAGTGTTGCAGAATCAATACTCTGATGGCAACACCTCTGCTGGTGAATACATTGAATCTCACTCACTCTCTCTCACACACACACACACACACACACACACACACACACACACACACACACACACACATGCATACACACACACACACACACACACACACACACACACACACACACACACACACACACACACACACACACACACACACACACACACACACACAAAAATACAAGCACACACGTACACACACCTCGACACCATTAATCCCTCCATCCCTCCTCAGTGATCTCACCATAATGTTCTCCCCAGTGACTCCTGATCTCCAGCTCTTGCAGGGAGTCGATCTGATATTACTGATACTGAACAGAGACCTGGACCCTGAACTCATTTCAATTCACTGCAACATATACCAAACACATGCACACAAGCACACACACACATGTTCAGTACACCTATGTTGTGTCGTTTTCAATAGACACACACCTCAGGTAATATTTCACTGGAATTTTAAAAGCTCTACTATCAGCTTGAGCCAAATGCATGATAGGGGTGGAGACTGAGGAGCACTTGCTTAGACTACAAATGGGCCTTGTCACCCACTCACTGTCAATCTGAGGATCTATAATATTAGTACGGATTGCTAGTGTAACATAAGAGCTACTGGAGCTCTTGACAGCGTGATAACAGAATGCCAGTGTAATTCAGCTCTCAGTCAAACAGCAGGGTGTTAACAACCCAATGGGAGTTTTAATGTTTGACAAGATATGTACAGATAAAATGTTTAGCTCTATTTTCTTCATATTTCTTCTATCTAGCTCACACAGAATAAAACAATGTACCATTCTGTTTAATCTTGTTCAATTTAATCCAACCACGATCAGACTCTCTCTCTCTCTCTCTCTCTCTCTCTCTCTCTCTCTCTCTCGCTCTCTCTCTCGCTCTCTCTCTCGCTCTCTCTCTCTCTCTCTAGTACCAGTCACACAGTCAGAGTTATGTGCCCTCAGGCTGTGTCAGATCAATATAACATTAGAGCCAGTCTCTGCATCACCCTCCATTCCTCATTCAGGGGTCCCCAGCTAGCTCAGCAATATACAACCAACCCCCTTCCTCCCTCTTTCCTCGTTCTTCCAGTCTCTCCTCTCCTCCCTTTGTGGTTCATGTTAATTCAGGTTCCTTTCTTTTCATTGGTCCCCCTTTCCCATGTCATCTCCTACATTCCTCTCTGCATGCTCTACCTGTCCTCTTTTGGCCTTTGTTCTGCATTTCTCTGAACCTACAGCTAACGGGGGATTGGGTAAGAAGACAGGGAAAATTAGAGAGGAGGGAGCAGAGGGTAAAAGGGGGGAATTTGAGCCAGATCAAGGAGAGATGGAAGGGGATGAAGGGGCAGAAAGAGAGCGAGAGAATATGGAGAGTATTTTTGTGTGCAGTGGAGGAAGACAGAAGGAGCCAGAGAAGGAAGGAAGGGAGGGATGGATACGAGGGGGAGGGGAGACTGCCTTGCTTGGCCTGGACTGGGTGAAATGAATGTGTAATTGCGTTGTAGTGGCTCAACCCTTCAGCACACGGCTGACGGATGGCGTGGCAGACAGCTCAGTCTCTCTCGGCAGGGCGGACATGGCTGAGGCTGAGCCTGTGGGCTGTGTGGGGATGCCTGTGTAAACACAACAGCCTGTCAACAATACCTTAACATAACAACCAACAGCACCAGGTAATAACAACACATCCAGACTGGATGTCAGACATGTAACGGGAGAATAAGCACAAAGGTCATTGATGGCTAATAAGCAGAGGTGTAATGTAAATTGGGGTCCTTTCGGACGTTGACTGGAAAGAGAAAGGTTGTTGTAGTCAAGTGTAAAGCACAGAAAGAAGGAAAATACTGACTTAATCAACAAGGCGAGTGAGGAGTGAACAATACCATGGAGTAGATGATCCTCCTCTTTACCTTACACATTACCACACACACAGACGTCACACACAAACAGACGTCACACACACACACACACACACACACACACACACACACACACACACACACACACACACACACGCACACACACACACACACACACACACACACACACACACACACACACACACACACACACACACACACACACACACACACACACACACACCAATTCCCTCTTTTTCCCATGTCTACCCATCCCTCCATTCCTCCACCCCTAAGCCATCCTCTCTATCCCCCTATGGGATGAGGCAAGGAGGGGAGAGGATGAGGGTAATTAAATTGGGGATGCTGTGTGGTGAGAGATGAAGGACGCAATGGCGGGATACACCACATATGAAGGATCTCACTTGGCTGTGAATGATGCCACAGTAAAAAGACAGACTCAGAGTGCCATCTGGCCAGACGGGGATGGAGATAAAACATATATGTTTATGTGAACTGTCTCTACCTCTATCTCACTCCAGTATACACACACACACATACACAGGCTACTGTGATAACTTGCCCCAACAATAAAGACAAATAAATGTCAACCTCAAAACACAGGATGCTTGAACGAAACAGGTGAGATATTGAGGGACAGAGTATGAAGGGGGGGGTTTAAATGAAGAGATAGAGATTGGCAAGAAGAGGAAGGGGCAGATGGAAGAGTGTCACCTTGAGAGAGAGGAGGAGGGAAGGAGGAATAGAAGGATGGAGGGAAGGGGCCAATGCTGCCAAGTTGTTTCTCTTCAGACAAAGCTGATTCAACCGTCTGGTTTGGATTGTTATGGAAACACAATGAAATACATACAATACATGACCAAAGGTATGTGGACACCGGCTCGTCGAACATCTCATTCCAAAATCATCGGCATTAATATGGAGTTGGTGCCCCCTTTTCTGCTATAACAGCCTCCACTCTTCAGGGAAGGCTTTCCACTAGATGTTGGAACATTGCTGCAGGAACTTGCTTCCATTCAGCCACAAGAGCATTAGTGAGGTTGGGCACTGATGCTGGGCGATTAGGCTTGGCTCGCAGTCGGCGTTCCAATTCATCCCAAAGGTGTTCGATGGGTTTGAGGTCAGGGCTCTGTGCAGACCAGTCAAGTTTTTCCACACCGATCTCGACAAATCATTTCTGTATGGACCTCGCTTTGTGCATAGGGGCATTGTCATGCTGAAACAGGAAAGGGCCTTCCCCAAACTGTTGCCACAAAGTTGGAAGCACAGAATCGTTTAGAATGCCATTGTATGCTGTAGCGTTAAGATTTCCCTTCCCTGGAACTAAGGGGCCTAACCCGAACCATGAAAAACAGCCCTAGACCATTATTCCTCCTCTCACCAAACTTTACAGTTGGCACTATGTATTGGGGAAGGTAGCATTCTCCTCGCATCCGCCAAACCCCGATTCGTCTGTCGGACTGCCAGACGGTGACAATTTTTACGCACTACGCTCTTCAGTACTTGGCGGTCCCGTTATGTGAGCCTGTGTGGCCTAACACTTTGCATGCTGAGCCATTGTCGCTCCTAGACGTTTCCACTTCACAATAACATCACTTACAGCTGACCAGGGCAGCTCTAGCAGTGCAGAAATTTGACAAACTGACTTGTCGGAAAGGTGGCATCCTATGACGATGCCACGTTTAAAGTCACTGAGCTCTTCAGTAAGGCCATTCTACTGACAATGTTTGTCTATGGAGATTGCATGGCTGTGTGCTCGATTTTATACACCTGTCAGCAACGGTTGTAGCTGAAATAGCAAAATCCACTAATTTGAAGGTGTGTACTTTTGTATATAGTGTATTTAAATAGCCAATTCAGAAACACACACACACACACACACCATACTCTACAAGACTCAGATTCTCTATGCGTCTCATCAAGTCTCTCCACAGCGAACACACCCAGTAGATAATATCTCACACAGAATGGTACAGTAGAGTAAAATACAGGTTTGTACTAGACTAGTGTCAACAGGGGTCTGCTGTTTCTCTCAGCACTGCAATGAGAAAAAAATGAAACAGATATTGATTTAACTCTCAGAAGCAGCATGATAGATCAATTTCCACACTTGTGTCTGGAGTGCAGTCTATCACCCGGGGCATAGGTGGAGAGGGGTGGTGTTAACCTACCCCTATCATTCATCATTGACCTCTTTCCTTCTCGCATAAAATAGCAATGGCCACCAAAAACTGGATCTCTATATAATGACACTGTGTCTCTCTCTCATTCAAACACACATGCACGCAAGCATACGCACATACACCATCTGAAATACCCATTATATACACTGAGTGTACAAAACATCAGGAACACCTGCTCTTTTCATGACATAGACTGACCAGGTGAATGCAGGTGAAAGCAGTGATCCCTTATAGATGTCACATGTTAAATCCACGTAGAGGAAGGGGAGGAGACAGGTTAAATAAGCATTTTTGAGCCTTGAGACAATTGAGACCGAGTCCAATTTGTAAGTCGCTCTGGATAAGAGCCAATTTGTAAGTCGCTCTGGATAAGAGCGTCTGCTAAATGACTTAAATGTAAATGTAAATGAGACATGGATTGTGCATGTGTGCCATTCACATGGTGAATGGGCAAGACAAAATATTTTAGTGCCTTTGAACGGGGTATGGTAGTAAGTGCCAGGCGCACCGGTTTGAGTGAGTCAAGAACTGTAATGCTGCTGGGTTTTTCACGCTCAACAGTTTTACGTGTGTATCAAGAATGGTCCACCACCTATAGGACATCCAGCCAACTTGACACAACTTTGGGAAGCATTGGAGTCAACATGGGCTAGCATCCCTGTGGAATGCTTTCGACACCTTGTAGAGTAGATGCTCCGAGGAATTGAGGCTGTTCTGAAGGCAAAATGAGGTGCAACTCACTATTAGGGTTTTGTAGTGTATGTCTATGTTTATACACAAAAGTATTAGTGCCCACCACTGCTTCCTCTATTTACATCACTGTTTCATCTGGGTCATAAGTAAATTATGTGTAATCCTAAATTATTTGGAGTAAATGAATGATCTATTCTTTTCCAAATCGTTTGTAGGCTATTCTGCAGACAACAGTGACACCTGGCAGAATTTCTGAAGAACTTCATCAAGCACCACTTTTGAGTGAGAGACTTTTTAAGAAGATTGAACATTTTGATTAAATTATATTTTCTACCAAAATCCTTGTCTATGGGTTTTCACAGATTTAATTTCAGAACATCATGGCGATAGTTAGGCTACTCAAATCCATCATACTTACTTCAGCAACTGAGCAGAATTGATGATCTCAAACACATATAGTAATGACAAAGTACACTTTCACGGCAAGGTTGCAGGTGTTCACATATATATAATTATTTATTTTTTTAAACCTTATTGATCCACATCATGATAGATATTTTTTGGTAGGATTCATAATTATTACAGAGTTACAGTAATGTAGGAACTAAATTGGGTGCTTATGTTTCTAGCGGGATGTGTTGGTGTTGCACCTTACATGCAAAAAGCGCTCAAGAAGACTGCCATGAAATTTGACTAGTTTGCCTATTTGTGAAATTTCATCCGAGAACTTTATACATTTAAACGTTATTTTCTGTAAGTAGTTTTCTATTTACTGCCACCCGTTGTATACTATTTGCGTAACGTTATATGAATGGCAAATGTTCAAGTATTGATGGTCCAGAAATTATCTTTTGAAAAAGTCACATGAGCTAACGTTAGCTATTATTAGCAGAACGAGCCATCATGAATGTTAACTTTCCTAACTAGCTACTTTCCACATTATTTTACTAGATAGCCGGATACAACCAATTTGCAGTGTTTGTATGTAGTTAGCAAGTATGTGAGTTTACTGAAGGTTAGCCCAGGCCGGCAGATGGCGATATTGAGTCGTTTCATCTTACCGTCCAAAGGGACTGCATGCAGTCGGCTATACACTCATATCCCCTGTGGACCAGTTTGTTTTATCTACATTCTTCATTCAGGGTGAAAATGCTTCGACTTACTCCTTAAAAAGATTTTTATGGCGAAGGCGGAAAGAAATAGCTGGCTAGCTAGTTTTATATTTCGGTAATTTATTCCAAATAAATTTCAGAATTCCCCAAAAATGTTTATGAAGCTAGCTAGCTACGCTTTATAGGCTCCCCACTGAGTCGGACACTTTGAACATCATATTGCCATTGGCCACCGCTAAAATCTTTCATTTATAATATTATATAATTTTTTTGCTTGCAAGCTAGCATTGTAATTTTTTCTCGAATGCCGAAAAATGCAGCGTTGATTACATTTGACACTTCACGGCCACCGACGTTTGACACGTCACTACTGTTTGCATTGAATTGTGGGTCATATCAACCCCAATCACTTAAGATGGCAACCAAATTGCATCCAGTTTCAACTGGGTTTCCCCCGAGGAAAAGTAGCTAGTGCGAGGGTTGAGGGGGTAAAAATAACACGATTGTACCGCAGCCCAAGAGTAAACCGACTGCTACAACCTGATTGGCAGAACGTGATATGCAACATCCAGGACTGGCATTTAAACTCTAGCATGGTGGTGTAAAATGGTGTTTCATAAAGAAATGATGAACATATTTCCCACCTTCTTGCCATTAAATCCAGTTAAGGAGGGAAATTATGCCTTTGCAGCCTGAATGGAGAATGTTTTGTGTACGAACCAGTCCATGGGGATACAAGTTTATAGCCGGCTGCATGCAGTCCCTTTGGACGGTAAGATCAAACGATTCAATATTGCCATCTACTGGCCTCTGGGCTATCTGGAGGTAAGAAGATGCACTGGGTAGCTAGCCGGGTAAAAAATGGCTCAATGTTAGCTAGCTACATTGAACTATTACAAATTGTAAAGAAAATTATATTTGCTATAGTATGGGAACTTGTGTTTCTCTGCTAACATCAAGCCAATCAACTCTTTTTTACTGTACTTCAGAGGTTTCTGTCCCTAATGATTTTTATTGACCTCTGATCTATATTTCTGACTCATTGCTTTGCCAGGGTCCTGAGTGGAGTAGACATGGCTGACCAGGAAACTGGGACCAATGGGCTGGGTAAGAGGGCTGCAGCAGGTGCTGCGGTTTTCAAAGTGCGTGAGGCTGCAATGGCGATTCTTCAAAACGAATCTACTGGTAACCTGAAAGTACAAAAACGGATTGCCCCATCGACTCCTTTAATTGTACCAGAACCTTCCCTGAAGCCGTACAAGCGGCCACCCACTCTGCTATTGCCACCTTCGTACAGCGCCAATCCAGTTGGAGGATTTACCTGTGAGGTGTGCGGCCAGAACTACTTCTCTTTTCCTCAGATGGTGAGACACAAACAGTTCCATGACGAAGAAAGGCCCTTTCCCTGTGGTGTGTGTGGGAAACGTTTCCTGAGCCGCAGCCACTACACTGAGCACCAGCGTGTTCACACTGGGGAGCGCCCCTTTCCCTGCGACCAGTGTGAGCGCTCGTTCACCACACACCACAACCTGAAGCGTCACCAAACCATCCATGCCAAAGAAGAGGCGTACCGCTGCCGGAAATGTGGGGTGCTCTTCTGCCAGCGTCACGAGTACCCCAGGGGCATACCCAGACCCGACCTCGAGCCTCGACCTGGGTTTGAGTCCACGTCCACGATGCAACCAACACCTCCCATTCAGGTCACACTCACACCCAAGCAGCTTAAGAAGCTTAACAAGAAGCTCAACAAGAAGCTTAATAAGAAGAGCCATGATCTCTCAACTAAACATGATCATTCTAAAAAGAAGAAAAAGAGGAGTAGAGTCAAACATCCAGGCCCAGCAGAGAAAGTTAATTATGTGCGTCAAGAGGAACTTTGGCCTGTGTTGTTAACTAAAGGAGAAAAATTGCAAAAAGTTGCTTATGACATTGAGGTTATTATATGATCCCAAATGATGATAAAACAAATGGGATAATTAGTCCGATCATGATTTTAAAAAATATGTTTATTTTGTTTCATCTCCACCGATGTGGACGCTGTTTCAGAAAGGAGTTATACCATGAAACACTTGTTTTGTTTCATCTCCACCGATGTGGACGCTGTTTCAGAAAGGAGTTATACCATGAAACACTTGTTTTGTTTCATCTCCACCGATGTGGACGCTGTTTCAGAAAGGAGTTATACCTTGAAACACTTGTTTTGCCTCGCATCATGATTTTGGTATTTATTCCTTCATGAGTTTGAGAAAATAACTTTCCACAATTGATCATGATTTTGAAACATTCTGTCAAGCATTTCAAGTGATTAACTGTCCTCTGAAATGTTATGGTTTTGCTTTTGAGATCTTGACTATTTTTTTGTATTAGAATAGAATATATACATTTTTGAGTTATGATTCATTCAGTTCTTTTGATCCATTGCCATGTAAGGGCTAGTGTCCATGCATTATTAAATGACATGCTATTAAACTAGTTAACTCCTCTGATGTGGCACATCAAAATGTATTTCCATATCAAATAATGTTCATCTGCTTTTTAGATTATGTTCAAAAAGGCCTGTAGGGTTTCTCTCTGGGCCTTAACCATTGAGTTGGCCAGAAATTGAACTTCACCAATTTATGTACGCATAAATAATCAGATGCATTGCTGTTGATTAATTACAAAATGTACCTGTCATAAGAACAAGTGAATCCCTATATCTGTAGTCTGTGTAATGTGGACAGTGTTGTTAAATTTGGGTAACAAAGTCTATGTATGTCGAAATGATACGTCTCCAGTTGAATTCTGCATAACTACCTCAGGCTGATTGTAAATGTATTTTTTAATTGATAATAGGATTACTTACACATTTATTGCATTTGTCTTTATTATTGACACTTTCCAGGTATTTGTTTTTCATGTCACAAGAAACTCATTTTAAAGTGAATGTAAGCATGCCTAGAAATATATTGATTCACTTGGCTTTAAGTATTGCAGCTAACATCCAAATACCTAACCTTAACTGTAAAGTCCTTTTGTATCAGGCTCTGTATTACAGCAGCCGTGTATCACTTATCTTGATGACACTTATCTTCACTATTAGAATATGTTAATTAAAGGTAGAATCTGAAATGAAGTAGGTGCAGAACGTAAACCTCAAAGTGGGTCAATTTCCGCAACAACTAAGAGCTTTGAAGCGCACAGCTCAACTTCTCCCCTGTTTGGTCCCATGGCTAACACACAGTAACAACGTGACGCGAACCCCTGCCCATGCTGTGTGTGACTGAGAAGAAGTCTTGCATCTCGCACAATATCTGCGTTGCAACGTCATTTCGCTGAGTCTATTTTTAAAGAGGCACGCGTCTGCTCCATATGTTATCCTTGTTTTACAACAAGAGGTAAACACTAAAATCTGCTTGTGTAAACATGACAATCTAGGGCCCCATGTTGACTCATATCTCTGATGTAAATATTGGTTAGACTGAATTTAGATTGTCGTTATAGTTACCTTCAGAAACCGCAGATATTGTCATTCTAATCTGATATTCCCTGGTCTACCACCGCCACAGTAGAGTTACTACTTTACTCACTACTTAGATTTTTTGCTAATCAATTTTGATCTGTATAAACTTTGTTCTGTAAGGATTGTCTGGGACAAAGCCCTGTCCCTTGAAAGCGTTTGCAAATACATGATATTGAGGGAGTTATATTAATATGAGTCTTAGTGCACCGGTCTATGGCCCTCGACGGGAACGGGCAAAAGCGGTGAGTGAAGGGCAACCTTTCAAATCTAACAGTAATTGCGTCTCATGGTCATGACGTCAACTAGGCAGAACGTTACATAGGTCAGAAACACTTCTATTTTCCATAAAGTATGTTAGAATTTTCAAACTAGTTTTCATTGGGATGGCAGATAAAGTGTTTTTATCAAAAGTAACCACTTTTGCATGTGAACACGGAATCCTACTCATTACTCCACGTGCTTAATCTTGCCTAGGTTTCGCTGTGGGTTTTGAACGGGCACCTCACCTGGCTCACGCCCGGGTGGTAGCCCGGTTCCAAAACGAATGCTATCACTTTTCACCAGTGCAATTTCCACCGGGGTAACCGGGGCCAGATAATCGAATCCCGTCATTGGCAGGCACCGCACATTTTTTGGCGTATACATCCCATTGGTCGCATAATACCGGTAACATTATGTACCCTTTGTGATTGGGTATAGACAAGAGTCAGCCACCTCTGAACAATTGCAGTTGATTTGTTAGCTATCTGTATCGGAGCAACCGACTACAATCATTGGCTGATTCCTCCAAAACGACGCAGTTGATTGGTTAATCCATTCGTAGAGTATCACTGGCTGCATGCATGGCTGAAGCGACTGCTGCTGATGCTGTGACCTGGAGTTTGGTGTCAGCATCAGGAACGAGAGTGCGTGAAGTACATTATAGTGTCAAGTGGCTACAGAGAGAATAAACGGACGCGTAGACCCATTTTACACAACAGCTAGTTGAAGGGTTGGTTTGAAGGTAAGACCCATTATTTAACTCAAAACAATTTAAGCAAGTGAAGTGTGGAATAATGAGTCTCGTTGAACGTGGGGCTCGGCTGGCTATCCAGCCACTAGCTATTTTATTATCTGATCATGTCTGATGATTGATGGGGAAAGCATGGTCAGTGAATTAATTTAATAGCAAATAGATCATGTTTTCAACTAAGCACAATAGTGGAGGTCTATAGTTACGACCTTTGCAAATACCAAGCGTAGTGTGAAAACTGCACTGCGGATCAGGACGAAGCAGGATTTGGAATGCACTGCTAGCCTTGCTAGCTAGCTACATGTGAGTTGGTCCTTGTAAACTAGCATTCAAATAGTTTTTTTTAAATTGCGAAATTACGTAAACATGTCAGTTTGTAGTAGATTATCTGGGCGAATTTATGATTTAGCCGACATTGATTTAGCAGATTGCCTGGTACTCACTCCATGATGTACACAGCTGCACCAGTGCCACTCACTGTCCTATCACTCAATACACCACCTTTTACCTTTTACACGTTTAATTGGAACCAGTCTACTTGCTCCTATAATGGAATAAAACTGCTTATCATGCATTTTCCTTATCAAGGTCTGGTAATGCCCCTGCAGCAGGGTGCACAGATGTGTCAATCGTGATGCATTGTGTATCACTGCCATTGTCGGCATGCACAAAGAAAGAAGAGTGGTGGTCACGTCTGTTATTTCCATTGGAACTTATACATTTTAATGTGTAATGTTGCCTATTAGAACATACTTCCTCGTTATTATTTCCCCACTGTCTTTCTAAGGTCCTGTGCATGGCGTGATGGGGTCCTTCAGCCGACAGGAGTTCTTCCATGAGCTTGCGGAGGGCTGTCTTCTGCCCACCGCTCAGCAGGGCCTGGAGCAGGTCTGGCAGCTTCTGGTCATCTGCCTTCTATGCCGACTTCTCTGGATTCTGGGTGAGATTTTGCATTTCTTTGTGTGAAATGTGACTTTTGGAATATAACAGAGCTCCTGGTAACGACAGAACATGATGAGTCATAGGAGAGTGATTTTGATTATGACATTTGAGAAATTATATAGAACTGAATAATTACATGTATGTTCTACTAATGTCTACTACTACATGTTCTCATTCTCTTCTGTGTGTGCTGTTGTTTTTGTTGTCTTGTTCCCCTGGTCAGGCCTCCCCTCTTATGTGAAACACCTGAGCACCGTGGCAGGAGGGTTCTACACCCTGTACCTGTTCTTTGAGCTCCACATGGTGTGGGTGGTGCTGCTCAGTCTACTATGCTACCTCATCCTCTTCCTCTGTCGGCACTCCAGTAACCGGGCCACCTTCCTCTCCATCACCGTCCTCATCTACCTGCTCATGGGGTAGGTAGATCTGTTACCAGGTAACATCAGATGCCTGTTTGAGTAAAGAGAATGGATGATAACAGCCAGTGATCAAATCCCTCAAAGTGCATTGAAAATGGTTGTCTAATCAGTCTACTCTCCCCTGTTCCTTCCAGAGAGATGCATATGATGGACACCACCACCTGGCACAAAATGAGAGGTTGATACTTACACTCAGTGTGAATATACACTACAAACCAGGAGTTTGAACCGGTTTATATTTTTTCAAGGAACAGAATCAAAACCAGGAACGAAAGTGATCTATACTGTTCCGGCACAGAACCTTTATTTTAAAAGCATTGGAACCAGTTAATAGCGCTCTTTTACATTCCGGGAATTTTTTCCCAGTCCCACAAAAAAACGCAACAAGACACCTATGCAAAGCCCCCCTCTGCCAATCAGAAAATTCTTCCAATGTGCCTGCCAGCTGAAACTCTTTGCCAGTGTGTGTAGGCTAACTGCACCTCCCCCTCCAAAGCATAGCTGTAGCCTACAGATGTTACAAGTGAGATTCAGGAGGAGAGAGATTTTTAATTAGAGAAGAATTTATTAACTTTTTTTAGTGATAGTTAGGAATACTATAGTTATCACATTGGCTTTATTAACTACAAAAAAGTAAGATGTGTTTTTAATTCTGGTGCCTCTTTGCACATACAAGCTTGTTAGCTAGCTAACTTCTCTTGTCCAACATTAGGCCAACTCTGAAGTTCAAAGACTTTCAAAGTTCCTCCATAGAAGTCACTCCTCCGTAGGTATAATTCTGTGGGTCTAATTCAGATAATGCATGTCATTACAAGATGCCCAGCGCTTCAAGCCAAACTTCCTCCTCCACCCTCTCTCGCTCTTTCCCCACCTGCAAAATGTAAGTTGCATTTTGCACCCTACACTTGTCTTTCCATCACGCATATAAAACAACTCACTGAGCTATAGCTTGCTCGCATGATTGGTGAAGTAATTTAATGTCGACCTAAATTTTTTAAATAAAGAGATTTAATAGGTTTAAAAAGTAACAGAAAGGAACGATATAAACCGTTACTTTTTTTGGTTCGAACCGGTTCAGATCTTTATTTTGCTGGTCGGAACGAGAGAGAAAAAATTATCCTGTTCAAAACGAAACGATACAAAAATATTTTGGTTCCAACCCCTGCTACAAACAATGTTTTCACGGTATTAATGAAAACATTTACAGTTGAAGTCAGAAGTTTACATGCACCTTAGCCAAATACATTTAAACTCAGTTTTTCACAATTCCTGACATTTAATTCTAGTAAAAAATTCCCTGTCTTAGGTCAGTTAGGATCACCACTTTATTTTAAGAATGTGAAATGTCAGAATAATAGTAGAGAGAATGATTTATTTCAGCTTTTATTTCTTTCATCACATTCCCAGTGGGTCAGAAGTTTACATACACTCAAATAGTATTTGGTAGCATTGCCTTTAAATTGTTTAACTTGGGTCAAACGTTTTGGGTAGCCTTCCACAAGCTTCCCACAATAAGTTGGGTGAATTTTGGCCCATTCCTCCTGACAAAGCTGGTGTAGCCTCCTTGCTCGCACACGCTTTTTCAGTTCTGCCCACAAATTTTCTATGGGATTGAGGTCAGGGCTTTGTGATGGCCACTCCAATACCTTGATTTTGTTGTCTTTAAGCCATTTTGCCACAACTTTGGAAGTATGCTTGGGGTCATTGTCCATTTGGAAGACCCATTTGCGACCAAGCTTTAACTTCCTGACTGATGTCTTGAGATGTTGCTTCAATATATCCACATAATTTTCCCTCCTCATGATCTATTTTGTGAAGTGCACCAGTCCCTCCTGCAGCAAAGCACCCCCACAACATGATGCTGCCACCCCCGTGCTTCACGGTTGGGATGGTGTTCTTCGGCTTGCAAGCCTCCCCCTTTTTCCTCCAAACATAACGATGGTCATTATGGCCAAACAGTTCAATTTTTGTTTCATCAGACCAGAGGACATTTCTCCAAAAAGTACGATCTTTGTCTCCATGTGCAGTTGCAAACCGTAGTCTGGCTTTTTTATGGCGGTTTTGAAGCAGTGGCTTCTTCCTTACTGAGCGGCCTTTCAGGTTATGTCGATATAGGACTCGTTTTACTGTGGCTATAGATACTTTTGTACCCGTTTCCTCCAGCATCTTCACAAATTCCTTTGCTGTTGTTCTGGGATTGAGTTGCACTTTTCGCACCAAGGTACGTTCATCTCTAGGAGACAGAACGCGTCTCCTTCCTGAGCAGTATGACGGCTGCGTGGTCCCATGGTGTTTATACTTGCGTACTATTGTTTGTACAGATGAACGTGGTACCTTCAGGCGTTTGGAAATTGCTCCCAAGGATGAACCAGACGTGTGGAGGTCTACAATTTTTTCTGAGGTCTTGGCTTATTTCTTTTGATTTTCCCATGATGTCAAGCAAAGAGGCACTGAGTTTGAAGGTAGGCCTTGAAATACATCCACAGGTACACCTCCAATTGACTCAAATGATGTCAATTAGCCTATCAGAAGCTTCTAAAGCCATGACATAATTTTCTGGAATTTTCCAAGCTGTTTAAAGGCACAGTCAACTTAGTGTATGTAAACTTCTGACCCACTGGAATTGTGATACAGTGAATTATAAGTGAAATAACCTGTCTGTAAACAATTGTTGGAAAAATTACTTGTGTCACGCACAAAGTAGACTTGCCAAAACTATAGTTTGTTAACAAGAAATTTGTGGAGTGGTTGAAAAACGAGTTTTAAGGACTCCAACCTAAGTGTATGTAAACTTCCGACTTCAACTGTAATTAATATTTGAAGACTCACTGCAGTATGTATCTGCAGGTTCCCAGATGGTGGTAGCTATGAAGGCCATTTCTCTGGCCTTTGACCTGGACCGAGGTGTGGTGACCAACGTGCCCTCTCCTGTGGAGTTCATGGGCTACATCTACTTCGTGGGAACTGTCATTTTCGGACCCTGGATCAGCTTCAACAGCTACAGAGAGGCTATAGAGGGCCGCAAGCTGGTGAGTTCAGCACTAAGTCTTGTCTTGGTATAGAGATAAGGGTATCCTGGTTAAACCAGACTAAATGCTGTACTCACTAGTCTGGTTTAACTATGCTAGGATAAGGGGGGGACATGGGTGGAGGAAATAGAGAGAGAAAGATGGTATATAGATGTTTTCTTCTTCCTCAGAGCTTCTCCTGGATATGGAAAGTGTGTGTCAGCTGGGTGAAGAGCCAACTGTGTCTGGTCATCTCGAATTGTGTTGCTCCCTACCTTTTCCCTTACTTCATCCCTATCTATGGGGACAAGCTGCTACACAAGTACGTGGATTAGCTAACCTCTTAGTGCTGTTGTAATAATTTACTGTAGGTCAGAAAAAACATCCACAGACATTGATGTTTGTGATCGTCCAAAAAAAGTGCAATATAGGGGAGAGTGGGCTAAGTTGAGCCATTTTAGTAATAAAGCAGACGCTCCTATCCAGAGAGACTTAGAGCATTTATCTTAATTAAGATAACTAGGTGGGACAACCACATATCACATGCATGGAAAGTACATTTTTCCTCAATAATGTAGCTATCAGTAGAGTCCGAGCTAGCAGGGGGGGGGGGGGGGGGGGGGGGGGGGGTCAAGGTGAGGAGGAGCATTATTTTATTAAAATACTGTTTGAAGAGGTAGGGTTTCAGAAGATGGGCAGGGACTCTGCTGTCCTAGCTTCAGGGGGAATCTGGTTCCACCATTGAGGTGCCAGGACAGAGAAGAGCTTGGACTGGGCTGTGCGGGAGCTGCCCCCCCATAGGGTTGGGAGAGCCAAGGGACCTGAGGTGGCAGAACGGAGTCCTCGGGTTTGGGCGTAGGGTTTGAGCATAGCCTGAAGGTAGGGAGGGGCAGGTCCTCTTGCTGCTCCGTAGGCAAAAACCATGGTCTTGTAGTGGATGTGAGCTTCACCTGGAAGCCAGTGGAGTGTGCGGAGGAGCAGGGTAACATGAGAGAACTTGGAAAGGTTGAACACCAGGCGGGCTGCTGCGTTCTGGATAAGTTGCAGGGGTTTGATGGCACAAGCGGGGAGCCCAGTCAACAGCGAGTTGCAGTAGTCCAGACGGGAAAGGACAAGTGCCTGGATTAGGACCTGCGCCACTTCCTGTGTGAGATAGGGTCGTACTCTACGGATGTTGTAGAGCATGAACCTGCAGGAGCTTGTCACTGCTTTGATGTTTGAAGAGAACTACAGGGTGTTGTGCAGGTCACGCCAAGGTTCTTTGCACTCTAGGAAGGTGACACTGGAGTTGTCAACCATGATGGAGAGGTCTTTGAGCAGGCAGGCCTTCCCCAGGAGGAAGAGCAGTTCCGTCTTGTCGAAGTTGAGCTTGAGGTACGACATCCAAGTTGAGATATCTGTCAGGCACACAGAGATGCATGTCGCCACCTGGGTGTCAGAAGGGGGGAAGGAGAAAAGGAGTTGAGTGTGTCTGCATAGGAATGATAGAAGAGACCATGTGAGGATATGATGGAGATGAGTAACTTGGTGTATAGCGAGAAGAGTAGAGGGCCTTGAACCAAGCACTGGGGGACACCAGTAGTGAGAGTATGTGGTGCAGACACAGATCCTCTCCACGTCACCTGGTAGAGTGGCCTGCCAGGTAGAATGCAATCAAAGAGTCCGGGACACAGAAAAGAGCAGTCTCGGTTGAGTGACCCGTCTTGAAGCCTGACTGGTTAGGGTCAAGAAGATCGTTCTGAGAGAGAAACGAGAGAGTTGATCAGAGACAGCATGCTCAAGTATTTTGGAAAGAAAAGAAAGAAGGGATACAGGTCTATAGTTTTTGATGTCAGATATGTTGAGTGTTGGTTTCTTGAGGTGTGGAGCAACTCAGGCCATTTTGAAGTCAGAGGGGACATAGCCAGTGGTCAGGGATGAGTTCATGAGGGAAGTGAGGAATGGGAGAAGATCTCCAGAGATGGTCTTGGGAAGGGAGAAGCGGATGGGGTAGAGCAGGCAGGTTGTCGGGCAGCCAGAGCTCACTAGTCGCAGAATGTGATCTGGAGAGAGAGGGGAGAAAGAGGTCAAGGCATAGGGTAGTTCTGTGCGAGTGAGACCAGTGGACTCAATAGGCTGAGTGAATGAGTAGCGGATGTCGTCAACCATTTTTTTCTTTTATGATTGACAAAGTCGTCCGCGGGGAGGGGTGGAGGATTCAGAAGGGAGGAGAAGGTGGAAAAGAGTTTCCTAGGGTTCGAGGCAGAAGCTTGAAATTTAGAGTGATAGAAAGTGGCTTTAGCAGCAGATACAGAGGAAGAGAAGGTGGAGAGGGAGTGAAAGGATGATAGGTCCTCCGGAAGTTTAGTTCTCTCCATTTTCGCTCAGCTGCCTTCAGCCCTTTCTGTAAGCTCGCAAGGAGTCACTCAGTAACGGAGCAGGAGGGGAAGGCTGAGCCAGGCCGGGAGGAAAGGGGACAGAGTGAGTCATAGGACGCGTAAAGGGTGGAGAGTAGGGTCGAAGAGGCAGAATCAGGAGACAGGAGGTAGAAGGATTTAGCAGAAGGGAGAGATGATAGGATCGTGGGAGAGAGAAGATTGCAACGGCGCATTGTCATCTGGGTAGGGGCTGAGTGGTTAGGGTTGGAGGAAAGGGAGATAGAAAAGGAAACAAAGTAGTGATCAGAGACCTGGAGGGGGTTTGCAGTGAGATTAGTAGGTGAGCAGCCTCTAGTAAAGATGAGGTCAAGCGTATTGCCTGCCTTGTGAGTTGGAAGGGGATTGGGAAAGGGTGAGGGGAAAGAGAGAGTTGGAAAGAAATGAATCGAAGGCACACGTCGGGAGGTTGAAGTTGCCAAGCACGAAGAGTAGTGAGCCATCGTCGGGAAATCAGCTTATCAAGGTGTCAAGCTCACTGAGAAACTCTCCAAGGGCACCAGGTGGGTGATAGATGACAATAATGTTAAGCTTGAGTGGACAATTGACAGTGACAGCATGGAATTCCAATGAAGAGATGGACAGGTGAGAGATGGAGAAAAGAGAAAATCTCCACTAAGGAGAAATTAGTAGCCCTGTGCCACCACCACGACGATCAGATGCTCTCAGACTATGAAAGAAAACAGTCAGATGAAGAAAGAGCAGCTGGAGTAGCAGTGTTCTCTGGTGTTATTCATGTCTCTGTCAGTGCCAACAAGTCAAGGGACTGAAGGGCAGCATGGGCTGAGATGAACTCAGTGTACTTCACAGCAGATTGGCAGTTCCAAACGCTGCCAGAGACCCGGAATTCCACATGGGTTGTGGGCGCAGGGTACACTAAATTAGAAATGTTGCAGCTAAGGGGTGGGGAGCGTCTGTAACGCCTACAGTGAGAGGTGCGAACAGGTATAGAAAACATGCACAGTTGACAAAGCTAAGATACTCCGGTGAGAGAGTGGTGTGGAGCCTTCCTCTCTTTCCTTTCTCGAATAACTCCACAGAACAACTCGGCAAAACAGTCTTTGTTTCAGCGACGGTCTTAGTTTTGTGACAAAACTGCCACTTACAGCTGCCGCTGGGAAACCAGGGTATTTTATTAGGATCCCCTTAGCTGTTGCAAAAGCAGCAGCTACTCTTCCTGGGGTCCACACAAAACATTAAATAATACAGAACCTTAATAGACAGCTCAAGGACAGAACTACATACATTTTAAAAAGGGAGACTGAATAACTAACAATAATTGCTAATTGCAGAGGTGGAGAGCACGCCTCCTTGTACTGATTGCTGATTGCCTAGGAGAGGTGAAACCACTCCCTCTCCAATACAGCCACTGATTACCAAAACAAGTCACAAATTGCCCTGCCTCTTAATCCTGGTTGTGTCAACAACTATCTGCAAATGATGAGCAGTCAGCAGTTCACACACCAAGTAGGCTACTGGGAAAACAGGCAGCAGTTCACACACCAAGTAGCCTACTGGGAAAACAGGCAGCAGTTCACACTCCAAGTAGGCTACTGGGAAAACAGGCAGCAGTTCACACTCCAAGTAGCCTACTGGGAAAACAGGCAGCAGTTCACACTCCAAGTAGGCTACTGGGAAAACAGGCAGCAGTTCACACACCAAGTAGGCCACGTGAAAACAGGCAGCACTTAAAGTAGATGGCCCTAGCTAGCAAAAAGACAGTACTAGACCAAAACAGACAAAGACAAAAAATATACACTGCTCAAAAAAAGAAAGGGAACACTAAAATAACACATCCTAGATCTGAATGAATGAAATATTCTTATTAAATACTTTTTTCTTTACATAGTTGAATGTGCTGACAACAAAATCACACCAAAATTATCAATGGAAATCAAATTTAGCAACCCATGGAGGTCTGGATTTGGAGTCACACTCAAAATTAAAGTGGAAAACCACACTACAGGCTGATCCAACTTTGATGTAATGTCCTTAAAACAAGTCAAAATGAGGCTCAGTAGTGTGTGTGGCCTCTATGTGCCTGTATGACCTCCCTACAACGCCTGGGCATGCTCCTGATGAGGTGGCGGATGGTCTCCTGAGGGATCTCCTCCCAGACCTGGACTAAAGCATCCGCCAACTCCTGGACAGTCTGTGGTGCAACGTGGCGTTGGTGGATGGAGCGAGACATGAAATCCCAGATGTGCTCAATTGGATTCAGGTCTGGAGAACGGGCGGGCCAGTCCATAGCATCAATGCCTTCCTCTTGCAGGAACTGCTGACACACTCCAGCCACATGAGGTCTAGCATTGTCTTGCATTAGGAGGAACCCAGGGCCAACCGCACCAGCATATGGTCTCACAAGGGGTCTGAGGATCTCATCTCGGTACCTAATGGCAGTCAGGCTACCTCTGGCGAGCACATGGAGGGCTGTGCGGCCCCCCAAAGAAATGCCACCCCACACCATGACTGACCCACCGCCAAACCGGTCATGCTGGAGGATGTTGCAGGCAGCAGAACGTTCTCCACGGCGTCACCAGACTCTGTCACGTCTGTCACATGTGCTCAGTGTGAACCTGCTTTCATCTGTGAAGAGCACAGGGCGCCAGTGGCAAATTTGCCAATCTTGGTGTTCTCTGGCAAATGCCAAATGTCCTGCACGGTGTTGGGCTGTAAGCACAACCCCCACCTGTGGACGTCGGGCCCTCATACCACCCTCATGGAGTCTGTTTCTGACCGTTTGATCAGACACATGCACATTTGTGGCCTGCTGGAGGTCATTTTGCAGGGCTCTGGCAGTGCTCCATCTGCTCCTCCTTGCACAAAGGCGGTGGGTTGTTGCCCTCCTACGGCCTCCTCCACGTCTCCTGATGTACTGGCCTGTCTCCTGGTAGCGCCTCCGTGCTCTGGACACTACGCTGACAGACACAGCAAACCTTCTTGCCACAGCTCGCATTGATGTGCCATCCTGGATGAGCTGCACTACCTGAGCCACTTGTGTGGGTTGTAGACTCCGTCTCATGCTACCACTAGAGTGAAAGCACCGCCAGCATTCAAAAGTGACCAAAACATCAGCCAGGAAGCATAGGAACTGAGAAGTGGTCTGTGGTCACCACCTGCAGAACCACTCCTTTATTGGGGGTGTCTTGCTAATTGCCTATAATTTCCACCTGTTGTCTATTCCATTTGCACAACCGCATGTGAAATTTATTGTCAATCAGTGTTGCTTCCTAAGTGGACAGTTTGATTTCACAGAAGTGTGATTGACTTGGAGTTACATTGTGTTGTTTAAGTGTTCCCTTTATTTTTTTGAGCAGTGTATATACTTATCACTCCTGGAGATATCAGGAGTCTTCTAGCTATAGAATGAAGTGTATACCTGGAAATAATCAGAATACATTTAAACATTACAGTTTTGAAGCATAGCTTGTCCAAAAAAAGTGTTCTCTTGGCACAACTTAGCCGGGCTATGGGGTAAGTTAAAGTTGCCTACACATTTCTGTACTGAATGAAATATGGCCACTACCTTTTTACAACCATGTATATCTTTATTTCCCAAACACAATTCAACACAATCACAATCACTTTTTTTATTTTCAACATTTTAAGCATCTTTTAATAATAATAATAATACTTGGGGTATGTAGCGCTTTTCAAGGACCCAAAGTCGCTTTACAGTTATAAAAATGAAAATAAACCAAAAAAATAGAGGAGTCAAAACAAAACTTCAATAAAAAAACATGATTTAAGAGAGGGGTGCACTCAAAGAAGGGAAAGAGTGTGATGTATCAGTGTATGGGGAGGGTTGGGATTTGGATACTCCGTTTAGGGTAAGGGTTTGGGTTAGGTGCTGCTCAGTATGTGTTTGTTAGGCGTAACACCTAACAAATACTTTGTATTTAAAAAAATATATATACTTTTATCATAGGTCAGGCCCTGTTGTTATCTCATGTGCCAGTGATAATGTCTTGCATTATGCCTGGGAAGAAAACACTTCAATTTGCTCAACCTACCCCAAGGCAAACATTTATATATATACTGTATATATTATCCCACACAGCTACAAGGATGCACTTTCATGCTAGGTTTAGGACCTGATATTGAAGCTTATAGAGACCCCAACTGATTTATAGAATAATCTTTAAATTATCTACTTTGGTTTAGATACAAACATCATAAAACCTCTTAACACAATAAATTAATTTGGCTTGGTGAAAATCAGTTTTTTGGACCCAACTTGCTTACCACTTTTTCCATGTGGTTTCTTCCTTCACAGACTCCATGAAATGATGACATCTTCCTAAATATTTGGTCAAATTATTCATTTTGTGTATGGTTTCCTAGAAACAAGGGTGGCTCAATTTACCCCTTTGGCTCAACTAACCTTACTCCCCCCTAAATGTTTTTGTAGGAAAGCTATTTGAGTAATGTATTTCAGTAGTGTAATGGGCTGATTCTTATTTGTTTCTTCCTCTCCCTTTCAATAAATTGTCTTGTCTTGCCTGGGCTTTATCCCCAGCAAAACAAAACAGAAGATCAGGTAATTATTTATCTGATATTATGACGATAGAATATCCCCCACCTGTCTTTGTAATTAATGTTGCATGTCCATTTCTAACTCAGCAGCTGTGTCACCTCCCTGTCACCTGCATGTCTGTACACCAATCATTCCCCCAACCATGTCTGTACACCAATCATTCCCCCAACCTTGTCTGTACACCAATCATTCCCCCAACCATGTCTGTACACCAATCATTCCCCCAACCTTGTCTGTACACCAATCATTCCCCCAACCATGTCTGTACACCAATCATTCCCCCAACCTTGTCTGTACACCAATCATTCCCCCAACCTTGTCTGTACACCAATCATTCCCCCAACCATGTCTGTACACCAATCATTCCCCCAACCTTGTCTGTACACCAATCATTCCCCCAACCTTGTCTGTACACCAATCATTCCCCCAACCTTGTCTGTACACCAATCATTCCCCCAACCATGTCTGTACACCAATCATTCCCCCAACCTTGTCTGTACACCAATCATTCCCCCAACCTTGTCTGTACACCAATCATTCCCCCAACCTTGTCTGTACACCAATCATTCCCCCAACCTTGTCTGTACACCAATCATTCCCCCAACCATGTCTGTACACCAATCATTCCCCCAACCATGTCTGTACACCAATCATTCCCCCAACCTTGTCTGTACACCAATCATTCCCCCAACCTTGTCTGTACACCAATCATTCCCCCAACCTTGTCTGTACACCAATCATTCCCCCAACCTTGTCTGTACACCAATCATTCCCCCAACCATGTCTGTACACCAATCATTCCCCCAACCATGTCTGTACACCAATCATTCCCCCAACCTTGTCTGTACACCAATCATTCCCCCAACCTTGTCTGTACACCAATCATTCCCCCAACCTTGTCTGTACACCAATCATTCCCCCAACCTTGTCTGTCTCTGCCCTGCCCACTCATGCCATGAGACTTAAAAATGTGAGTCTGTATCAGTTAAATGTATGAAATAAAATGAAATGGTGATAAATTATTACAATTGTCCTTCAATTGTTTGCTGCACAGAGGTTCTGTGGCAAGGTACTGTATGTTTTTGCAATTTATATTAAAATAGAAAAGTTGAATTGTTGATAAGTTTGATTTGAGGCTTTAATTGTGCCAAGTGTCTTCTAATCTAACCTTCTTTCATTGACCTTTAGCTGGCTCCTAGCCTACGAGAATGCACTCTCCTTCCACTTCAGCAACTACTTTGTGGGTTACCTGAGTGAGACCAGCACCACTCTGGCTGGAGCAGGTTTTACTGAAGAGAAAGACAACCTGAAATGGTCAGTGCATTGAAGCATCATGGTGACTAGGCTTGGCATAGACTTGCCATAAGTTAAATAGTTTGTTTCCCCCCCCCCCCCCCCCCCTCCTAGTTCTCTTTCCCCCCCAAACAGTCCAACTGAAATGCCTGTGTTTTCTTCTCCAGGGATATGACTGTTGCTTGGCCCCTTCATGTGGAGTTCCCCAGATCTATGGTGGAGGTGGTCACCTCATGGAATCTGCCCATGTCCCGATGGCTCAATACCTGTAAGCTTTCTGTGAAATAGAACATATTTACAGCATTGTGAGCTTACATACAACAAATAACACAGCGTTTCTTTCCTCCTGTTTTCACAGTTGTCCTTCTACAATGACATTTAAAGCAGTAAACATCCCAACTCAGTTGTCCTTCTACAATGACATTTAAAGCAGTAAACATCCCAACTCAGTTGTCCTTCTACAATGACATTTAAAGCAGTAAACATCCCCACTCAGTTGTCCTTCTACAATGACATTTAAAGCAGTAAACATCCCAACTCAGTTGTCCTTCTACAATGACATTTAAAGCAGTAAACATCCCAACTCAGTTGTCCTTCTACAATGACATTTAAAGCAGTAAACATCCCAACTCAGTTGTCCTTCTACAATGACATTTAAAGCAGTAAACATCCCAACTCAGTTGTCCTTCTACAATGACATTTAAAGCAGTAAACATCCCAACTCAGTTGTCCTTCTACAATGACATTTAAAGCAGTAAACATCCCAACTCAGTTGTCCTTCTACAATGACATTTAAAGCAGTAAACATCCCAACTCAGTTGTCCTTCTACAATGACATTTAAAGCAGTAAACATCCCAACTCAGTTGTCCTTCTATAATGACATTTAAAGCAGTAAACATCCCAACTCAGTTGTCCTTCTACAATGACATTTAAAGCAGTAAACATCCCAACTCAGTTGTCCTTCTACAATGACATTTAAAGCAGTAAACATCCCCACTCAGTTGTCCTTCTACAATGACATTTAAAGCAGTAAACATCCCCACTCAGTTGTCCTTCTACAATGACATTTAAAGCAGTAAACATCCCAACTCAATTGTCCTTCTACAATGACATTTAAAGCAGTAAACATCCCCACTCAGTTGCTCTTTTTGAACTGGAATACAAACTTGATCCCCTGAAAACTGTTTCTGTCTGATCACCCAGATGTTTTTACCAGTGCTCGCAACCTTGGAACCTTTCCAGCCATCCTAGTGACATACACAGCCAGTGCACTTCTACATGTGAGTATGCACAAGCAGGTGTGGGTGTGAGTATGAGTGTGTAAGAGATCGTTTCTTACCATTGTCTCCTTTGGCCTTTAGGGTCTGAGCTTCCACCTAGGTGCAGTACTACTGTCTCTCGCGTTCATTACATATATTGAGCATGGTAAGTCTGTAAAAGAAGTGGCTTGCTATAAAAAAAAAAAAAATGAAACGTTCAAATTTTATTTCAGTTACCCACTTTACCAGGGATAACATTATTTACATCTGGAGAATAACTTTAGGTGACATACAGAGTTTGTTTATTACTAATCAAACAATAAACTTGGCTGTGGCACAATGCACAGCAAATGCTGAGTAGGCGTGATAGGATAAATCATTGTGACCTCTATTTGATCTGCCAGAGACTAATTTTGTTGCATACCCTCTGTTCCAGTTTTGCGGAAGAGACTGGCAGACATTTTAAACGCGTGTATTCTGTCAAAGAAATGTCAGCCAAACTGCACCCACAAGAACAAAAAGGTATGGTTTAATAAGAAATAAAAAGTGTTATTTATGCATAGTGATATTTTCTTGTGTAAAGTCTAAAGATTTTTCAGTGTTGTTCACATGCAAATGGACCATACAACATTTCGCAATAACTCTTATATTGATGCCAAAAAATCCTCAATAAGAATGTTTGCATTACAGCATGATCTTTCTTCTCCTTCTCCCATCCACACAGGCCCTGTGGGTGTACATTATTAATATAGCCTTCAGTGCCCTGGCAGTCTTCCACCTGGCATACCTGGGCTCTCTGTTCAACTCCAGTGTGGACTACATGGATGATGATGAGGAGGTAACTATTTACTGAATGGTTTTCAGCTATAAGATGGCCAAACTCTCATACATTACTCTGATTATGCAATGTCACGTAGCATCGTCAGATCTTTTAGAACAAAGCATTATGGTTGATTTGGGTATTTCAAACCCATGTCTGTTTTCTCCCTCTACAGAGTGGCGTGGCCAACCACACCATTCAGAAGTGGTCGGAGCTGAGCTGGGCCAGCCACTGGGTGACGTTTGGCTGCTGGGTGCTCTACCGCATCATCCTCTAGATGTGTGAGGGAGAGGGAGCGAGAGAGAGCTGGGAACAGAGAGACATATAGAGAAGAGAAGCAATAACAAGAGGAAATTAATGTGAGCCTGTTGAGGAAAGACCGGCTCTCTACTCCTGCACTGTGAAGTTGTATTGGACTGAAGAGTACACACAACCACCCTATGGACAGTATATTAACTATTTTCTCAATACCAACATACAGTGCTCAGGACACCACCTAAGAGACGAGTTCATCTACTTACTGTAACCTGCTGGTGACAAACTATTTTTGATACTCTTGAAATAATGCTCCACTCTTCCTTAATCACATCGTTTTGTTTGAGTTGCTGCATTTGTCTACCCCTTGTGGCGAGATAGACCAACAGCAGATATGGATCAGACATCTCCATGCGATTCTCAATCAATACCCATCCTGTTAGCATGACAGTGGTCAATCATTCACTCTCTTTGATGAACAACTAAGAACCCGTTCTCTAGTTTTCAGAAGTGATTCCGTAATACGCCATTAAAGTAATATTTTCCTTTTCCTCCATATTCGAAAGCTACATTTTGTTATTACACCCTACATAGTTATTACATTTGTAGAGCATGTAAAAACCCTTTTTTTATGACCACACAAACCAGCATTATGAGAGCATATTTCCTTTGTGGATTTTAATAGAAAATTATGTTTGTATTTTTAATTTTATTTTTAATTTATAGAAATAAGTGTACATTGCTGTTTGTGCATTTATACTATGTTTTTCATCCTAGTGTAATTTGAGACATTTTTTCAATTTTCCTGTTAATAACTATGTAACTGATATATCTACCACATTATTGTAGTTCAGTCAAAAATACAAAAGTATTTAATTGCTCAGTAAGGGTTTTTCATGTTGCTTTAAAGCTGATTATGAAAATGCATAACTTAAAATGAAGTTGCATCTGTAACCAAAGCCTTTGGTCATTTTCAACATGCTGCTCTTTTTAACATGCTTTTAAGGAAATGAATAATTCATGATGGAATACTTACTGCTCCTGAACACGCTGGACATTGAAACCTACTGCTCATTTGGTTCATGTAATGAGGGCCAGTCCAGAAACAACAAGGACTTTTGTTTCCAGTTGGTTTCTGTTACACAACTGTGACTGGAAACTTACACAAACATATACTGTAATTTACTAGGCTTTCCCTTAGAATACAAGGTTCATGCAATGTACATGTGCACAGTATTAGCAAACCACCTTTCACCACTGTCCTTTTGTCAAACTTTTACCTATATGTGTGATGCTACTGAGAGAGGTCTGTGATATTTTTTAATACATTTTCTATCAAACGGTAATCACTGTCTATCGTCAAATCCAATCAAATGTTATTAGTCACATGCGCCGAATACAACAGGTACAGTACAGTGAAATGCTTACTTACGAGCCCCTAACCAACAATGCAGTTTTAAAAAATGTATAAAAGAAATAAATAAAAGTAACAAGTAATTAAGGAGCAGCAGTAGAATAACAATAGCGAGACTATACACAGTGAAACTTTGGTTCATGTTCTTATGAAGAACATGAACTGTTAAAGGAAGCTAACTGAAACAATAACAAAGTGGTCACCCCGCCTCTGTTTCGGTAGAAAGCTGAGTGTTGGACCTGGAGAAATGTAACCACTCTCAAATTAATAGAAAGAGCTATGGATGCAAGAACTGACTATCCATGATATCAAAATTACATTTTTTAACCATGTTTTGAAGCTATAAAGGGTTTGTTGTTTACAAACATTGGAGTTAAACAAGCTTATATGTTGGGTTCTCATAGAGTGTGACAGTTGAACTAAGCTCATGAGGCATTTATAAGTTATATTCAAGAATCAATGGGTATATATCATAAATTTATAAGTGCAAAAATGGATTTAGCAACTAAGGATTCTAGCTTAAAGTAAACCATTTCTGCCAAGCAGACCTGTTCTTACATGGCATTCAAAAACATATATTGTGTGAACATGTAACAACAAGAAACTGCTGAACTGTTTTAGGAAAAAAGTATTTATTTGTTTATTTACAAGAATGGTTTGGACATTTGATCAAAATAAGGAACTTTGGTTGGGAAGAGGGAAAGATTGGGAGTGGTCAAGCTTTCAGTTTCTGGGGAAGCTCAGAACATTGGCTGGGTTTGACCCTGTGTCCGTCCATTTCTAAGTTCTACAATCCAGATCAGACAATGAGCGAGGGGAAACAGGGTGGGAAGAAAGGTCACACACAGTGGATCACTGATGGATGGAAATCTGGGTCACTTTCTGCCCTTGTGAGAGCAAATGGGCACAGTTGTGTATCAAGACGGGGCCTGTATGCAGTTCCAAGGGAGATGGGGAGAGGATGGGAGGCTGCTTTTCAGCCTTGCCTACCCCAAGGACCCCCATGTTTGCGACGGCAGGATCCCAGCAGAGTCTCCAGAGCCATCTTCACAAATGCCTGGAAATTATTGCTTCTCTCCCTTCGGCTGTCCTGCGAGGGGACGGAACACAGAAATAGACAGAGGCCATGCTTCTCACATAACAATGGGTAGTGATAGCCAACTGTAATTAATTTGGTCCAGCTCTCTCCAATCATTTTGAGAGCAAGGACTGGATTGAGTTCACTTAAACTTAGAAAACGAAACCTTGTACATGAGGCTGTTTTAAAGACCATGATGCTCCTACCCTCGGTCCTAGATTAGTCTAATGCTTACCTCCTTGCTTTTTGTTATCATCTCCTTTCTGATCAGCTTTCTTCGGTTGCTCCTTAGGACTCTGAGGTTGCTGTGGAGATTAAATGGGGGGAAATTAAATTTTGAGAAACTCAAACTTGAATGTCTAACTATGTCTAACTATGTACTGGTTTCTTGTTCTTACCTTGGTAGCTGATTTCTTGTCAGATTTGTTACCTGCAAATGATGAAAGAATGTTGATTTATTAGTCTTTAGAATAACTGTGCCCTTCATGATGATCCAGGTAAGAAGAGGGTGCATTTTCTTTTCAATTTTGCAATAACGTTCACATAGTCAAGTCAATTTATGACTGTAGGGGAGACTTAGGGAATTTAACACGTTTTATCTTTTACTTTATTACTGAGTCCAATTGATCTAGATGGATAGTCCCAAATTCATCATTTAGCTTTTGACAGTTCATGAATAGAATAAAACACAAATATAGCATTGGCCTAAATTCAATACATTATACACTGCCTTGAGAAAAGCCTTTATATATAATTATTTATTTTCTATAAAATAATAATAATAATATGCTATAGCCTAATACAAATATGTAGGCTACATGAAAGCATAAAAACTACTTTAGAAATACCTTTTGTTCCGGGCATTTTGGCTGTGCTCCAAAGTCTGTGTGTAATTTAGAAAACTCAGTGCTTATGTGGCGTCCAAATCGCTCATTTATGGCTCCAGCACCTGAATGCTCCCTTCACCGGGGCCCCTTCGTGAAAGAGCGCAGGGAAAAAGCAAAGAGCCCCGTCAGCCGCGCGAGGCACACTGTCCTGCGGGCCTTTGCTGAGCTCAGGCGAAACGTCCAAACTCATAATCCCACCATTGTATGGACGATGAGCTGTGTCATTGTCCTCAAATTGTCCTCATTGTCCTCAAACAACAATACATTGTTTTGTCATAGGCTATTATTTTAGCCATACTGGCCTACATAGAGATAATATTATGTATATGTATTATTTATGTTTTTGCTTTTGAAGCACTTTTAGATTGTTATGAAAAGCGCTGAAGTCTAATAAAAAGGATGAGCAGGAGCACAACCAGATAAATGACTTTGTGTAGAGGTGCTGACTAACGGTGAATAAACTGTAAGCTATAAAAAATAAATAAAGAGAGTCCACATTCTATATATAAACTCCTAGTAATTTATTGGGTAAACCACGAATGTTTCGGCATCACTGCCTTCTTCAGTGTAATGTCACGAATGTCTATATAACCTGGTTCAAGCAAACAGTGCAATTAGTGCCACCAATGTCAATAGTGAGGGCTGTGCCATAATTATTAAGTTGATGAGAATTAATTGAGGGAAACTGTTAAAAGACAATATTTTACAGCATGTTGAGTACACTAGGCTATTATTATCATATGGCAACATAATGAGATATTTTACATCATATTAGCATCAACATACATACATTTAATTGTTTCCAATTTCATTAAAATTTTTGGTTACATGTAATCTTTTGGTTCAACCAGAATGCATAATAAGCATCATCAAAAGGGGAACATTGGGTGTAAACTGATAAACTGTAGAAAGAATATATTCATTTATCAGACTTATTGATTGAAAAAGGAGAATTGTTCTTAAGGGCCTGAGATCAAAGTCAATATTCAGACCACTAGGGTTCAATGTTTTTTTTAATCCAGTAGGCCTCCCTCTGTAGTAGTAGGATCTCGATGTTACCTCCTCTCCTTGGTAGAGTAACATGCTCAATACCTGTGTTTTGAGGGAGGAGATGGTTAGTTTCAACAAAGTGAGCTGCTTCTGAATAGTCAGTGTTCTTACACCTGATTGAGCTGCGGTGTTCGGCTATGCCTTGTTTTAATTGTCTTGTCATTTATCCTATGTAGGCTTTCCCACATGAACAGGTGATGAGAGAGATTACTCACTTTGTCTTGCATGAGATGATACACCTAACAGGGAGTTTTTTTTTTTACCTGTATGTGGGTGTCTGAAGAAGGATGTTTTTATAGTGCTATTGCACTGTGCGCATGAGCCACATTTGTAATTCCCATTTGGAATGGGTGTCAAGCACAGGAGGTTGGTGGCACCTTAATTTGGGAGGATGGGGTCGTGGTAACGGGTGGAGCAGAATTGGTGGAATGTTATCAAATACATTAAACACATGGTTTCCATGTGTTTGATGCCATTCAATTTGCTCCATTCCAGCCATTATTATGAGCCGTCCTCCCCTCAGCAGCCTCCACTGGTGTAAAGAGTGTCTGAGTGGTCAGGTCAGATCTCACTAAACTATCCCCAATATTGTTTTTCTTCAGAATATTCACAAAGGAAATGGACAAGTTCATATAGGGCATGGGGAAGACAATTAGGGATAAAACTCTTCAGATGGTGGTGCTAATGAGAGAGAGAGTGGTAGACCATACAGGTTGGTACTCAGGGTGTGGTGTGTTGCGGTCAAGGTCTCCACCTAGTGATGAAATACAGAAGTGGAACCAGTAAAAAACTATTGGAAAACTGGGCAAGCTTTTGTAATGACCTGACTAGATCATAAATGAACAATTGTCCAGACAGAGGGTTGAGTTTGCGAATTGACGGTTAAACCAACTTTACACAGGCTACTGTTTGGCCGTAGCCCACGCCAAATAAATGACAGATAACCCACAAGCCAATCGTGACCTTCTCTTGTGAAGCCCAGACGTAAAGAGAGAGAACAAAGGCTAAACCTGGTCTTAACTTCCAATGCTCCAACCCCCCTCCACGCCACTCCGCCAACCGCCAGGATGCCCGCCATCAGAACATTTCAGGCATTCCCGTGATTGGCAGATAGCAGGTTGATTGACATGTCGGACCCCGCGAACACTGGGTACTGGTCAGTACAACACAACCACCTACTAGCCTAACACATAACACACAGCTGTCTGTGCGGGTCGCTAAACTTTTTTCAACTACAGTAGGTGTAATTGATATACAACCATTACTATATAATACATGTTGAATATGCTGGGTATTGGAAAATAAACAACAGAGCTAAGCAAAACTTGGAAAAAAAACACAAAACGCTTAGGCATTTCTTTGGGAAATGCCCTAATTGCCATGGTTTCCTGGTTTATTAAATACTGTACGAACTCTGCGTACATACATTTTGGCGTACAGACGTATTATTTGATTTGTAATTCATATTGATTGCGTTTAAACAATACTGCGCCAGCCATACGTTTTACAAGTCAGCGTAGCTGCGCACGTGGGCAGGATCAATGGTGTCACAATTTGACACTGACAGCGAAACGCTAAGGAAGGAAGGTGAGCTATCTGTGAGGTTTTCTTTATTTGTTGACCGTTATTTTTATGGAAAAGGACGTAGTTTAAATTGCTTTTGAAGAAATAAACAAAATCAGTACGCTAAGTAGCATTTGAGGACAGGGGCGTCCAGTTATTGATCAGACATGGCTAGCAAGCAACTGTAACTATCAAATCCAAATCAAATCAAATTGTATTTGTCACATACACATGGTTAGCAGATGTTAATGCGAGTGTAGCGAAATGCTTGTGCTTGTAGTTCCGACAATGCAGTAATAACCAACAAGTAATCTAACCTAACAATTCCACAACTACTACCTTATACACACAAGTGTAAAGGGATAAAGAATATGTACATAAAGATATATGAATGAGTGATGGTACAGAACGGCATAGGCAAGATGCAGTAGATGGTATAGAGTACAGTATATACATATGAGATGAGTAATGTAGGATATGTAAACATAAAGTGGCATAGTTTAAAGTGGCTAGTGATACATGTATTACATAAAGATGGCAAGATGCAGTAGATGATATAGAGTACAGTATATACATATACATATGAGATGAGTAATGTAGGGTATGTAAACATTATATTAAGTGGCATTGTTTAAAGTGGCTAGTGGTACATTTTTACATAATTTCCATCAATTCCCATTATTAAAGTGGCTGGAGTTGAGTCAGTATGTTGGCAGCGGCCACTAAATGTTAGTGGTGGCTGTTTAACAGTCTGATGGCCTTGAGATAGCCCAATATTTGACTAAAGGAGCCTAACATTAACTTAAGTTACTCCTTAGTACAGGGACCTTACATGTTATTTTTAAAGGGCAAATTGGCTTTGGAAGCAAAAACAACCAAATTCTTTATCTAAACGTGAATTGATTCTCAATTGCGGTACGGTTCTAGAAACATAACCCTCTACTTTTATATCACATCAAAATAATTTCACAAATTCCGCAAAGACACTTACTGTACAGTGTTTTAACGCAGTGACAGTATTTTTCAGTGACAACACATTTGGGGTGTCTGTCTTCCCTTTAGACACAGGTGTTCTAAGACGCAGATAACTAATTAGCACGGGTAGTCCACTCTGTCTTTCATCTTTACAAGCGCTCAAACATGGAAATATGGCCATGTGGGAACCCTAACCCTATAAAGGTGTGTATCAATTTAACCTTTTGTTTTTTGAAAATTATTTCTTGCTGATATGAAAGATAAGGTCCTTATGCTTCAAAAACTTAAGGCAAGCAATGCATGTAAATGTTCAGACCAGTCGTTGCAGCTCTAGTCTTAACAAAACTTCCCCCTGCAGAAGACCCCTTCTTCAATGACTTACACTACATGACCAAAAGTGTGGACAGCTGCTCCTCGATTATCTCATTCCAAAATCATGGGCATTAATATGGAGTTGGTCCCCCCTTTGCTGCTATAACAGCCTCCACTCTTCAGGGAAGGCTTTCCACTAGATGTTTGAACATTGCTGCGGGGACTTGCTTCCATTCAGTCACAAGAGCATTAGTGAGGCACTGATGTTTGGCGATATACCTGGCTCACAGTCAGCATTCAAATTCATCCCAATGGTGTTTGAGGTCAGGGCACTGTGCAGGCCAGTCAAGTTCTTCCACACCGATCTCTACAAACCATTTCATGTATGGACCTCACTTTGTGCATTGGGGCATTGTCATGCTGAAACAGGAAAGGGCCTTCCCTAAACTGTTGCCACAAAGTTGGAAGCACAGAATAGTCTAGATCTAGAATGTAATTGTATGCTGTAGCGTTAAGATTTCCCTTCTCTGCAACTAAGGGGCCTAGCCCAAATCCTGAAAAACAGCCCCAGACCATTACGCCTTCTACACCAAACTTTACAGTTGGCACTATGCATTGGGGAAGGTAGCGTTCTCCTGGCATCCATCAAGTCCAGACTTGTCTGTCGGACTGTCAGATGGTAAAGCGTGATTCATCACTCCAGCGAATGCGTTTCCAATGCTCCAGAGTCCAATGGCAGCGAGCTTTACACCACTCCAGCCAACGCTTGGCATTGCGCTTGGTGATCTTAGGCTTGTGTGCAGCTGCTCGGCCATGGAAACACATTTCATGAAGCTCCCGATGAACAGTTATTTTGCTGACGTTGCTTCCAGAGGCAGTTTGGAACTCAGTAGTGAGTGTTGCAACAGAGGGCAGACATTTGTACACGCTTCAGCACTCGGCGCTCCCGTTCTGTTCGTTTGTGTGGCCTACCACTTTGCGGCTGATCTGTTGTTGCTCCTAGACGTTTCCACTTCACAATAACAGCACTTACAATTGACCGGTGCAGCTATAGCAGGGAAGAAATTTGATGAACTGACTTGTTGGAAAAGTGGCATCCTATGACGGTGCCACGTTGAATGTTACTTAGCTCTTCAGTAAGGACATTCTACTTCCAATGTTTGTCTTTGGAGATTGCAAGGCTGTTTGCTCGATTTTTATACACCTGTCAGCAATGGGTGTGTCTGAAATAGCCGAATCCACTAATTTGAAGGGGTGTCCACATACTTTTGTATATGTAATGGAACTGAGTCATGGTCAAGGGCTAGCATAGCTGTTTTCACATAGTATAAGCACTTTGAAGCCGACGTTCGTGAGCAGTCTCATAGACTAACTGGGTCGGTTAGCAAGTTCGTTTTGTGGCATCTACATAAAACATTTCGGCCCCGTTTCTGTCTTTTGTCATTGATATTCTGTGACTAACAATGTAGCTGTCGTTATAATAGGGCAACCCTTTAATGTCAAGAAGTCAATCGCTGGATCGTGTCTGTTTCTACCTGTCCTGTTATGACAGAGTAGCTACCATCTGGAACACAAATTACATTACACTGTGCCCAATGCTGGCTTTCTTTGCCGCTGTAGCTAGATCCCGTGATCAATGCCGCTGTAGCTAGATCCCGTGATCAATGCCGCTGTAGCTAGATCCCGTGATCAATGCCGATCTAGCTGACAGTGTTCGTACCACACACTGGACTCTGGAGGCTAAATTGAATTAGCCTTCATGTAGCTTACTCCCCTACCATTATCTAATTAGCTGTGCTGTTTGTGTTGATAGGGATCTGATATCTGCCCTGGCCGTGGCGTCTTCTCTACCTTGAATGTTTGTGGAATGGCTGCAGTTTGGCAGCAGGTGTTGGCAGTGGACGCAAGGTAAGTCTCTAATTTAAAGAACTGGTGGCACAGCATGGCCTCAGAGTACTGATACAAACAAGTCTACTGATACAAATCTTGCATGGATTGCTGTCTAGGGATAGCCTGGTTAAACCAAACTGACCACTGCTGAAACAATGGTGAGCGCAGTCGTTAGTCTGGTTAAACCAGGCTAGCCAAGGGCCTTGATTGTAGTAAAACTGCTGTCAGCATGTTTGTATTAGTGAATAGTATACCTAATACTTATACATCAGTCCTCAGTTCAAGCAAAATGATCTAAAGAGAGGTACAAAGTGAGAAATGACCATTCAAAGATCCTACTGTAGCTAATAACTGTTGTCTGTCTCTCTCACTACCCCCTTCCCGTGATCCCTTCACAGATACAATGCTTACCGCACACCTACGTTCCCACAGTTCCGCATGCAATACATCCGCCGGCGCAGCCAGCTGCTCAGGGAGAATTCCAAGTGTGGCTTTGAGCCGGGGCTGCGCAGGCGTTACGTGAGGCTGCGCAGCCAGCTGCTGGGCCTGCGCTACGGACCCCTGTCTGAGCAGAGCAGCTTCAGGGCCAGCAGTGTGCGCAGCTCCCGTACCACACTGGACCGCATGGAGGGCAGAGGGAGAGCGAGACAGACAGAAAGAAATACTGTCACTAAGTAGTTTGAACAGTCAAGATTAGACTGAGACGAGATGCTGACAAGGTAAAATGAGATGGAGGGAGAAAGACAAACATAGGCAGACTCGGTTGATGTAGGCAGGTTGAGAAGATGATTGTTTTTATATGGCCTGTAAGTCTCTCACTGCATGCACTTGCACTCACTCCATTAAGTCTGCTTGCTCTTTCTCCCACCCTCTTTCTTGACAGGACTTTGAGGAGGACCCCCGTGCTCAGGGGGCTCGTGGTCACGTCGATCGGTGAGCAGAGGCTCCTACCAATTACAGGCCCAGATGAATAGGGCAGTCTACGATGAGAGGTAACCCCAGCCACTCCTTACTGACCTTCATTCATCCTTTAGTCTCTTTTTTCTTTTGAAACACTGCATTGTTTCATCTTTATAAGCACAGCATTTCAATGAGTGATGGTCAAATGTGTAATAAATGATTCTTCCTGATTGGAAATGTTGGTTTGTTTGTGCCTACAGGCCCTCAGGTGCCAACCTCTGTGGCAGAGGCTAGCCGTGCCATGGCCGGGGACACCACTCTGAGCGAGAACTATGCTTTTGCTGGCATGCACCACATATTTGACCAACACGTGGACGCTGCAGGTGAGTGGAAATGACAGTGTGATGGAAAGATATCAATGCAAGTACCGACATATTTCTGTGTCTTATTCTCATGTTTTGTTGGGTTCCCTCTTCTCCTCTAGTTCCACGGCTGCAGTTTGCTAACGATGACAAGCACCTCCTAGCCTGCTGCTCATTGGACAGCACCCTGTCCATCATGACCCTGTTCTCGTCCCCGCCCAGTGTGAAGGTGATCCTGAAGGGTCACGCAGGTCCCGTCACCGACTTCGCTTGGTCCCTTAGCAACGACGTCATCGTGTCGACGTCAAAGGACGGGGCGCTGCGTATTTGGAACACGGAGGATGGGAGGTGTATCCGTGAGGTCAGAGACCCTGAAGCCAGTGAACTGCTCTGCTGCACCTTCCAGCCCATGAACAACAACCTCACAGTGGTGAGTCATAGTAAAAGCTTTGTCTCTACAATGGCCAAACTCTCTTCATTACGGCTTCCGTGACCTTCACCAATGCTCCCCCTGACCCCCTGACCTCTGTTTTGTTCTCCAGGTGGGGAACAGTAAGCACCTACTGCAGGTGGTAAACATCTCCACATGGAAGAAGGTGAAGGGAGGTTCTAGTAAGCTGACAGGACGGGTGCTGTCTATGTCCTTTGATGCCCCTGGGAGGATCCTGTGGGCCGGGGATGACAGGGGCAGCATATTCTCCTTCCTGTTTGACATGGCCACAGGTAGACTGAGGAAAAACCTCCCTGCTTTTTATGAATAATTAGTATGAATTCATTTTATTTATAAAGCGCTTTATCAACCCAAAGTACTAGGCCACAAGCATAGGAAAGTGTTGTGTGTGTGTCTAACAACTCTGAATTTCAATCCACAGGGAAGCTGACCAAAGCCAAGCGGCTGGTGGTGAGTGAGGGCAGTTCCATCTGCAGCATCTCTGCCCGCTCCTGGATCAGCAGAGAAGCCCGAGACCCACCCCTGCTTATCAATGCCTGTGTCAACAAACTGCTACTCTACAGGTCACACACACAGAGAGAGGCTCCATTAGTTATAATACAAAGACTTAAAAATGAATTTAACTGTCGTAGTTTCATTAACTGCTGCATTTTGCATTGGAACGTGTATGTAATATCAGTGATACGTACTTGTATGCTATCGCATAAACGAGGAAAGTATGATCCACTCTGTGCACTGCATGTTGAGTTTGACTGGTTCTGTGACCCTCTCATCTTTACAGGGTGGTGGATAATGAAGGTACTCTGCAGCTGAAGACGAGCTTCCCCATCAAGCATGGCACCCAACCCCTACACAGCATCTTTTGCCCTCTCATGTCGTTCAGACAGGGTGCCTGTGTTGGTATGAGCCTCACTCACACTGCCTTACTCTCTGGTATAGATATTAGAAACAAAAGTGCACCACACTTAGGAACATCAATTGTGTACTGGTTGTCAGTACATCAACTCACTGAAGCCAAAGATAAAACATTCAACCCCGTTCACACCAGTATTCTCTCTCACTTGTCTCTCTTTCCTGTGTTTCTTTTTTTCCCTCCCCCTTTTCTCCTCTTTATTACAGTGACTGGCAGTGAGGATGCCTGTGTCTACTTCTTCGATGTGGAGCGCAACACTAAGGCCATAGTCAACAAGCTGCAGGGTCACGGTGGCCCAGTGCTGGACGTCAGCTTCAACTGTGATGAGAGTCTACTGGCCTCCACAGGCATGGTCATCATCTGGAGGCAGGAGCAGAAGTGATCAAACAAGATTAGGACACCTTGGTATAGAGCAGTAATGAAGCAGAAATGAAATATTCTAATTGACAGCCTTATTTATCCTTATTTATTCCAATAAGTTCTGCATTTGCCTTCAAGCATTTCCCATATGTTTGACTTTGATGTGTCAATAACCCATCATAGAAATCAGTATTGACAATTCAGAATAACTACTGCATCAATAAAGACTGATCAAAATTATGAGACCTCAAAACATTTTGTGAGTGTTTGTATTTGCATTAGCCTGTGTTTGTCATTGAAGTCTTGCTGGTTGCAAATTACTATAATGTATTTATGATATGCACATACTGAATAAAATAACCACTGTACATCACACAGAGAGTTGCTTGTTTTGTTGAATTGCTAGTGTTTATTACAATGTAACCATGTGTAAAATGTTTTTGTTTTCCACGGTTGAGCTACAGTAGAAGTCTATTGGTCATTTGGGCTTTCAATCTAAAATCGGATCCACCCAACCATTGGCTAGCGAGAGCTCCTTGGATTTTGGCAGTGAAGTACAGATGGCAGAATATTTAAAAGGTAATGTCCTAAATTCTAAATAAAGGTTGGATTTGGTTTACTTTCCATCTGCAACAACAGCTGTGCTGTGATAAGCACGCATTTTTAAATATAATATATCAAGTTGATTAGCAAAATGGTGATGCAACGCATTTTATGATATATTTGAAGTTAGCTTAGCTAGCTTGTAGCTAGTTAGCTGCACCTTGTTTGATTTTCTTTAAACAGTAATGAATATAACTACCATCGCATTTAAATAGTTAGCAACCTAGCTATGCACATACAGCTTGAAAACATAACTAAATGGAGTCATAATGATAGTTCCTGATCGGAGCGAGCCATGTGTTGCTCTTTGTGTAACTGGCTTGTAACTCACTGCTGAGTGCCAAGTTGCGAGCCAGTTGGAGACACTCTGTCTGTCGTCTAGAAGGGATTGTGTGATTGGATCTGGGGGTCAACAAGAGACAAACGCACGACTTCGAAGTGTAGTACCTGTGTGACTACAAGAGGAAACTTGTTCCTGGAAGGAAAAGAGCCAATCCAACGGGAGTACCGAAGGTTAGAACAAATTCTAACTATCAGTGATGGAAAAAGTACCCAATTGTCAGACTTGAGTAAAAGTAAAGATACCTTAATAGATAATGACTCAAGTAAAAGTGAAAGTCACCTAGTAAAATACTACTTGAGAAAGTAAAAAAGTATTTGGTTTGAAATATATTTAAGTATCAAAAGTAAATGTAATTGCTCAAATATACTTAAGTATTAAAAGTAAAATTATATATAATTTCAAATTTGTTACATTAAGCAGACCAGATGGCACGATTTTAATATATATATATATATATATATTACACACGGATAGCCAAGGAGCACACTCCCAACACTCAGACATAATTTACAAACAAACCATTTGTGTTTAGTGAGTCTGCCAGATCAGAGGCAGTAGGGATGACCAGGTATGTTCTCTTGATACGTGTGTGAATTTGACAATTTTCCTGACCTGCTAATCATTCAAAATGTAACAAGTACTTTTGGGTATCAGGGAAAATGTATGGAGTAAAAAGTATATTATTTTCTTTAGGAATGTAGTAGAGTAAAAGTTGTCAAAAATATACATAGTAAAGTACAGTTACCTCAAAAAACGACATAAGTAGTACTTTAAAGTATTTTTACTTATATACTTTACACCACTGCTAGCTATGCTATGGTTTGATTTTGGTAGTTGGAGATTATATTGATCCAGCTTTAATTGATGTAATTTACAGTGCTGGTAATGTCTGACTGCCACTGAAAGCATCCATCTGTAATTGAGAGAGAACTGCTTCCCTGTTCCAACCTCTCCGGCCTGTATATGTATATGTGTCTTCCAGAGGGGTTGGGATAAATAGAAGTCACATTTCCGTTGGACCTTGTGTACAATTGGCCAAATAAAGTGATTTTAGGAGATGTCTACTTTGTCATAGGGGCACCAGAGTTCAGTCTGACTCCTTGTCAGCGGCTGTTGTTTTCCTAGGAGAGGGAGCTCTACCTGGTTAAATGTAAGGGTTACCCAGATCACATGAACACCTTGGAGCCAAGAAAAAACCTCAGGTGTGTGGAGCTCCTACGTCAGTTCTAGGACGATGTCTTCCTGGAGCTGCAGAGACAGAAAAAGACTGTGGTTCCCAACCGGGTTTGAACCAGAGCTCTCATCTTACCTGGAGCAGAGAGCCAGGCATCGGCAGACCCTGCAGAGGTGGGAGGCCCAGATCAACAGTGTCGGGGGCCTCACCAAATGCATCCTGGTCCTCAACCGTGTGGACCTGGAGGGCCCTCCAAAGAACTTTACCTACATCAACGGATACAAGGTGTGCAAGGGCTCGTGTTTCACCAGTACTTTGTATCCAAGACATGTTTCAACTGTAGGGATGCTACCCTCTTTATCACTCAGTCTAGTATGTAGCAATCTCTCCTAGGTGGGTGAGGGCATTTCGGTGACAACGGTGGCAGTGGGGTGCGAGTGCACCAGCTGTTTGGAGAACCCTGTGGGCGGTTGCTGCCCAGGAGTATCGGGCCATGGCTTTTCCTACAACGAGTATGGGCAGGTGAAGATTAAGCCTGGGGAGCCCATCTATGAGTGCAACCAGAAGTGTCGCTGTGGACCAGGCTGTCCCAACAGAGTGGTACAGAAAGGGATCCAGCATACCCTCTGCATCTTCAAAACAGACAACGGGCGGGGGTGGGGCGTACGCACCGCTGAGCATATCAAAAGGCATTCCTTCGTCATGGAGTATGTCGGAGAGGTAAGAAAAGCAACTTGGATTATAGAGATTATTTGGTGCACAGTTAATATCACTGGCAGCTGTCACAGTTGACAATCAAACAACATACTACTAGTGGTTTTCATTATCTCATGCAGCACTGTGTGTATCCTGGCTGTATTACAGCCAGCCATTATTATGGTTGTTCTCTGTTGTGATTGGCTGTGTTGTGTTCCATCCAGGTCATCACTAGAGGAGGCAGAGAGGCGGGGTCAGGTCTCTCAGACAGGGAGCAACGTACCTGTTTGACCTGGACTATGTTGAGGATGAGTACACTGTTGACGCTGCTCGCTACGGAAACCTCTCTCACTTCGTCAGCCACAGTGTGAGTGGGGGAAGGGAAACGTACTGGTTTGGGGTCAACTCCATTTCAATTCAGTTAAGTACTTGCTGAATTGAAAGGGAATTGACCCCCAAACCCGTACCTGATACTTATCAAAGAATTTCACATTTGAGAACACTTAATCATTAGACCTATCCTTTCCTGACATCTGTCCCAAAGTGCAACACGAACCTGCAGGTGTACAATGTAATGTATTCATAGTCAACCTGGATGAGAAACTACCACGCCTGACTTTCTTCTCAAACCGTGGTCTCAGCGCTGGGGAGGAGCTCACCTTCGACTACAATATGCAGAGTAGGTTTCATCTGATATATCATACTGTATATCCACAGATCGCTGAAATAAAAGATGGAAATACAGTCGATTTACATTTTTGAGAGGATACAAAATGGAACATTAATGAATATGTCTGAATAGAGCTGGTGGTAAGGTTAATGTAAGATTCAGAATCCATTTAGGTTGTAGATATGTGATATCTTTAAACGGGTTGCTTTGGGCTTCCTGAGTGGCGCAGCAGTCTAAGGCACTGCATCGCAGTGTTAGAGGCGTTACTATAGACCCGGGTTTATTCCCGGGCTGTGCCACAACTGTCCATGGCCGGGAGTCCCATAGGGCGGTGCACAATTGGCCCAGCGTCGTCCAGGTTAGGGGAGGGTTTGGTCGGGGGGGATTACTTGGCTCATCACGCTCTAGCGACTCCTTGTGGCGGGCCGGGAGCCTGCAGGCTCACCCCGGTCGCTAGTTGAACGGTGTTTCCTCCGACACATTGGTGCGGCTGGCTTCCGGGTTAAGCTGGCGGGTGTTAAGGAGTGAGGTTAGGCATGTTTCGGAGGACGCATGACTCCACCTTCGCCTCTCCCGAGCCCATTGGGGAGTTGCAGCGATAAGACAAGATCGAAATTGGGGAGAAGGAGGGGGGGGGGGGGTTGATCCAATAGATGTGGAGAGAACTAAGATGGACTCCAATTTCAGTATGACTGGATCACCTAAAAAGGCCCACATGTCTGGATCACCTAAAAGAGCCCACATGTCTGGATCACCTAAAAGGGCCCACATGTCTGGATCACCTAAAAGGGCCCACATGTCTGGATCACCTAAAAGGGCCACATGTCTGGATCACCTAAAAAGGGCCCACATGTCTGGATCACCTAAAAAGGGCCACATGTCTGGATCACCTAAAAAGGCCCACATGTCTGGATCACCTAAAAAGGGCCACATGTCTGGATCACCTAAAAAGGCCCACATGTCTGGATCACCTAAAAAGTGTGTGCGCATGGAGTGCAAGTGTGAGAAGGACAATTGCACGACAAAGAATAATAATTAAGTTGATTTTGTTCCAGTAGTGCCATCATGACAATTAAACGTTATTTCTGGCATTTTAAATGGACAATGTAAATATTTGGTGTGTTTTAATATTCAACCCTATTTCATCAAACACTATTCATTCGGGTTGGGACATTATGTTTAATTTGTTTGTAACCTGTTTGCAGTTTTTCTTAGTTATTTGGTTTTAGTATACAACACTAGAATCAAATTGTGTGCCATATTTAAAAAAAAAACATAAACACTGTCTCCCATGAGTGTACAGCGCCTTGCAAAAGTATTCATCCCCCTTGGTGTTTTCCCTATTTTGTTGCATTACAACCTGTAATTTAAATGGATTTTTATTTCATGTAATGGACATACACAAAATAGTCTAAAATGGTGAAGTGAAATTCTAAAAAATAACAAACGGAAAAGTGGTGCATGCATACGTATTCACCTCCTTTGCGATGAAGCCCCTAAATAAGATCTGGTGCAACCAATTACCTTCAGAAGTCACATAATTAGTTAAATAAAGTCCACCTGTGTGCAATCTAAGAGTCACTTGATCTGTCACATAATCTCAGTATATATACACCTATTCTGAAAGGCCCCAGAGTCTACAACACCACTAAGCAAGGGGCACCACCAAGCAAGCGGCACCATGAAGACCAAAGAGCTCTCCAAACAGGTCAGGGACAAAGTTGTGGAGAAGTACAGATCAGGGTTGGGTTATAAAAGAATATCGGAAACTTTAAACATCCCACGAAGCACCATTAAATTGATTATTAAAAAATTGAAAGAATATGGCACCACAACAAACCTGCCAAGAAAGGGCTGCCCACCAAAACTCACAGACCAGGCAAGGAGAGCATTAATCAGAGAGACAACAAAGAGACCAAAGATAACCCTGAAGGAGCTGCAAAGCTCCACAGCGGAGATTGGAGTATCTGTCCATAGGACCACTTTAAGCCGTACACTTCACAGAGCTGGGCTTTACAGAAGAGTGGCCAGAAAAAAAAACATTGCTTAAAGAAAAAAAGAAGCAAACATGTTTGGTGTTCGCCAAAAGGCATGTGGGAGACTCCCCAAACATATGGAAGAAGGTACTCTGGTCAGATGAGACTAAAATTGAGCTTTTTGGCCATCAAGGAAAACGCTATGTCTGGCGCAAACCCAACACATCTCACCACCATGCTTCACTGTGGGGATGTTTTTCATTGGCAGGGACTGGGAAACTGGTCAGAATTGAAGGAATAATGGATGGTGCTAAATACAGGGAAATTCTTGAGGGAAACCCATTTCAGTCTTCCAGAGATTTGAGACTGGGAAAGAGGTTCACCTTCCAGCAGGACAATGACACTAAGCATACTGCTAAAGCAACACTTGAGTGGTTTAAAGGGGAAACATTTAAATGTCTTGGAATGGCCTAGTCAAAGCCCAGACCTCAATCCAATTGAGAATCTGTGGTATGACTTAAAGAATGCTGTACAGCAGCGGAACTCATCCAACTTGAAAGAGCTGGAGCAGTTTGCCTTGAAAAATGGGCAAAAATCCCAGTGGCTAGATGTGCCAAGCTCATAGAGACATACCCCAAGACACTTGCAGCTGTAATAGCTGCAAAAGGTGGTTCTACAAAGCATTGACTTTGGGGGGGTGAATAGTTATGCACGCTCAAGTTATCTGTTTTTTAGTTCTATTTGTTTGTTTCACAAAAAATTATTTGCATCTTCAAAGTGGTAGGCATGTTGTGTAAATCAAATGACACGAAAAAATATATATATATTTTATTTCCAGGTTGTAAGGCAACAAAATAGGAAAAATGTCAAGGGGGTGAATACTTTCACAAGCCACTGTAAACTTTTCATTTGATGTAATTGTCTGCTGTACAATTTGTACAAAACTGGCATGTGTTGAAAGTTGAAAGGTGTGTTTTTAATATGTATGAAAATGCAGACTCTTCCATGACTTTTTGGATTAGGAGCCGTTGATTAGTGATGGGGGTGTATCGATAGTTCCATATTGGGATATTATTTTTGCTGATATAAATCGTATCGTTTTGACAATATTGCAATATTCTTTGCTCTAGTTGGCTGTACCTGTACCAAAATGCCAGCAGTTTCCCATCATAGCTTGTTCTCCATCTTCTTTTTAGATAGGGAGCTAAAATGTTTTCAGCACTTTTATTTCCATAACTGATCAAAACTCATTTTGCAATAAAATCACATTATCAAATCGCAATACATATAGAATCGTGAGAATCTCAATACATATCGTATTGGCACCTAAGTATATCGTATCGTGAGGTCCCTGGCAATTCCCAGCCCTACCGTTGACAGAGACATTTTAAAGAGCTTTCTTGTGACTGCAATTCAATAGGCTGGTTAAAACCATGAATTACACAGACTGTCATTCATGTGTGAAGCCTCACATTCATTGTTGGATATACTCTGTCCCCTCAGAGGTTGTGCTGGGTTGTTTAAGTCAGACTGACAAAATTGTAGGACCTCTTCCCAGTGTGAGATCTTATGTCATTTGACCAGGGGCCGTAATCCATATGTATCACGCGTCTCAGAGTAGGAGTGCTGATTTAGGATCAGTTTTGCCTTTTAGATCACAATGAATAAGATTACATGGAGGGAGGGGGGGACCTGAACTTAGATCAGCACTTCTACTCTGAGATACGTTGTACATACTGCTCCAGACTTTCCCTACAGGATGTCATTCAGTGGCCAAAGCTACACTGTATATTGAGCATTACTAGGTGATCTTGGTCCATATCTTTCTGTAAATAAAACATGCCTTTTTCTTAAGAATGTACAACTGGCAAAATAAAATGAATATTTTATTATACCAACTGCATGTTGAGCTCAATTTGTGTTGTGTTTCTCAAATTGCTTAGAATATGGATCCCATAGCAACTGACGTCAGCGGCCAGATCAAAATGCATCAAAAGTAGACTTTATTGGTGAGTGGGGAAAAAACAATCCCTTTAAATACTGTACAACAGGATATCTTAGAAAACAATGCCAGACCCCTCTAATATTTTTAAACCCCATTTCACTTCTCAGTTGGTTTTTCAATGTCAAAACATTTGCAAACTTCAGTCTGGGAACCATAAAAAATGTTTGTAAAGCATGCTACTTTGTTGCTCTCTGCCTTTAGAAAGGGTTGTCTTTGAACAAGGGAATGTTCAGACATATTTAAGTCAAATCATTGGCACTGAATTCCAAACATTACTCTTGTTTAAATTAGTGAATGTCATAAGATTTGTATGATTATTTGGAATATAGAAGGCACAAACTTGTGCCCAGGTTATATTGGTGGTTCCCTGATGGTTAAAGATGTTTTTTTTTAATCATATGGGTCCTATTACAATTCACATGAGATTCTTTCCAATCTAGATTCATTATCCATTTGCAGCTGATGATAACCTATGCTTTGCTTTTTTTGTGACAGTTGCAATCCCCTCCATTGAACTAGAGAAAATCACTGTTAATAGTTTTGAAATTTTCAGCCATATAAATGAGAATCTATGGATAATGTTAATTACCAAGTATTACTACAAACCTGCTTCTCATACTGCATGTACACACGATATGTACATTACATATGAAACAAAGTCATAATTCATTTGCAAAAATAGTAGCATCTGATAAACATTATCTTTACCAAAAAAAAGTCAGATAGCCATTTCAGTATAATACAAACAAAACACACCGATCCCACCACCATCACTCGATTCAGTAGAGCAGGGGTGTCAAACTCATTTTGCCCCAGGGGCCGCATTCGGTCTTCAACGAGGTACAGAGGGCCGCACTGAAAATTGTTTATATTTCCTCTGCGTCAAAATAGTCTATCCATATATATATTTTTCCCCCCCGATGCTCCCTGACTGTCTAGCTTTCATTTCGGTGATGACTGGACCCAGTCAAGAAACCTTATGAATGTAGGTCCATTATCATTTCTACACAGTTTCGATATGGTTTTAGTCATTTTAAAGTATATTGAGTTTGTTTCCCCCCCAAAAAATTTTTTTCTAAAAATACATTGTACATTGGAATTGAATTGGAATTCCCCCCCCCCCCCCACGGGCCGTATGTTTGACACCCCTGCAGTAGTGCATCATGTGATGGTGAACACCAACAGCTCATGGCGGTGCAGCTGTTGGTGTTGTCTAGTCCTGCTGTAGGTGGGCAGGTGGGCCCTCAGCACTTTCCTCAAGTCCTCATTGAGAAGGAGGCAGATGATGGGGTTGACCCCTGCCTGGGCGAAGCTCATCCACACTGTGATGGAGAGGTACCTGTGTGGGATGGAGCAGGACTTGACAAACACCCTCCAGAAGCAGGCCATTATGTAGGGAGCCCAGAGCACCAGGAACAGCAGGGTGACGATGTAAAACATCCTGCCCAGCCTCCTTTCCGTCCTCACCTCCTCCATGCCCATCAGACGCCGATGCTGCTGGTTGTGCAAAGTCTGCCTGATGCCAAGCAGGGTGGGGGGCATTGGGCCCCGGCCGAAGCCTGCGATCCAGTTGGCCGCTGCCTGGCCCGTGGCTCCTGGTCCATGAAAGGTCCAGTTCTGGCTGATGGCCGGCACTAGCTGGACAGGCTTCATCTTGCGGTGCTTGTATTCAAACAGCAGGAGTTTGGCGTAGAAACCGTGAGTGGCCAGGACCACGACGGCCAGCATGAGCATGAAACCCAGAGTGTCATTGGTCTTAAGGTAGCGGTGCTCAAAAATGCACTGGTCCTCGTTTTGAATGAACTTGTACGTCCCCACGTCAAAGACGGGTGGCGATGCCATGGCGATGGCCAGAGTCCACACCATGCAGATGATGGCAGCGCAGGTCCAGACTGTCATGCGCTTGGTGTAAAAACGGTGATGGGCAATGGCCAGGTAGCGAGTCACAGCCACACAGAACAGCATGAAGGCAGCGTGAAAACAGAAGAGCACAGCCAGGAAGGCCACCAGCTTGCAGCTGAAGGTGCTGTAGGTCCACGCGGAGCTGTTGTGGACAGACACCAGGACGAAGGGGAAGCAGGCAGCAGAGCGGACAACATCAGCCAGGCACAGGTCCAGCAGGAAGAAGTAGGGGGCCTTGTGGAGGGCCCGGTCTCGGAGGACCAGCAGAGACACCAGCAGGTTGCCCACCAGGCTAACACAGAGGATCAGGCCCAGGAACACCAGCTTGATGTAGGCGGACACAGCTGCAGCCGAGATTCCTTCACTGCTGCTGGTGCTGATGCTGCTGGCCCTTTGTGAAGCCAACACTGCCAGCAGGCTGCCTGGTCCATCAATGCCAAAGATCTGGGTCTGGTTAGACATGCCTCCAGCTCTGTGATTCTAGGGGCGGGGTGCTAGGGTGATTCTCTACCCCTTCTCTCTCACCGACCGATGCCACTCTTCCGCCTCAGGCAGCCCTCCTCTCGTCCGTCCTGGTGGATGTCTCTGTCCCACTTACAGGGAGCTGTGAGGATCCTTTCTACATAACAGACTCATTTGTCCTTTCTCCATTACATCCAGCACCTGTGAACAACGAAACAGACAGACAAAATAAGACAGTGCATTAACACTCACTCCAGGAGGGCACATTTATCCATTTACCAGAGAGCAATCATCTGCATAACAGGCCGTCATATGTTTTTCAGACCGATTTCGATGCATAAAAACAACAAAGAAAATAAAAACATGGCTTCTCAGAAGCGTGTGTTGGGCAACAGTGAAGATATCTCCGCCTTACTGTCTTTCTATGGCTGGGATCAAATCAGCAGTTCTCCAGCATGCCAGCTCCTTGGCTCTCTCAGTAATTACCTTGCCCGTTGCTAAGATACAACAGCTCACATACTTTGTGCAAGTGTGGGTGTTTGAGTGCATGCATGGGGATGTATAGGGGATGGAGCAGAGCAGAGCACAACCAAGCAGATCAAATAAGACAGACAGCATTAGCTTCCAACTAATTCACATTCTAAATGTGAAAATAGTGTTTGTGCCAAAAAAAGTGTACTCCAAATTGATCTTGTAATTAAAAGGACACTGTAAATGGAAATTAAATTATCATTATAGCTGAACAAAAGAGTTGGGAGGCAGATGCGGGTTTCTGAGCGTGTCTGAGAGTGAGTGATTCACCTGTTGACTTCAAGGAATATAAATGATTCCCTAATATTTGAATACACAGGCCTCCCAGACTGGGAGGTCTTAACATAATAATAATATAACAAGGAAATGTCTACATAGCATGCAGGGAATTTTCTACACATTTGAATACCCTGACTCAAGCATGTTTCAACTTAATTGTAGAAGGAGCAGGTACCATAAAGAAATGTAACTAACTAGGCCGCGGGAATTCATTGTTGTGCCCAGCGAGCAAATATTTAGCACAATGGACAGCGCCACATCAGCGCGAACTAAAACAAAGGATTGATCGCAGATTTCAGCACCACTGTCACTGTATAGAGCCGTGCCCAGGAAACTCATGATAACAACGCACCTGTTAATGGGGCTGGGCCTGCATGGAGGCACTAAATACATTGAAGATTATTACAATACTGCTCTCATCACAATTAAGACTGTGTAGATGCATGTCATCTTAATCACATGCCTTGGCTACTAATGACTAGCTTTGATAAGAGACATATTTCTGCATGAACACACATCACTTCATCACTGCATTGACTCTTGACCTGTTTTAAGTAATGCCCTGTGAACATCCAGCATGGGAAAGAGATATAAGGTGCATCGTCATGTCACATCTAGATTATTTGCTTCATATACAGAAATAACTTACCTTCGATTTCTGGGATACAGTGTTGGAGAAGCTACAATGTTTCACACCGGAAGAAAATTAAGAAATGAAGCTACACTAAAGCTACCGTTAAGAAAAATGTCGTTTACTGAACTAAATAAAGTTACTTTGAAAAAGTAGTTCATGACAGCCAAACTACAAAAAATTATATCTAAATCTGAAATGTCATAGACTACAAATTGCAAGACAGATCACTCTGGAGTCAGATGTTAACAGGATGTGTGATTTAGCCTGTTACACACAAAAACTACGTTTTAAGTGAGAATTAGGCAGGTCTAATGCTGAAAAATAAAGTAAATTATTGCCTACTTCACCCATATTTTCTTGTTTTTATTGCAGAAAATGAAGTGTGTAGTTCCAGTAGTTAGCTGCACCGCTACATGGCAAAAAAATACTACTGAAAACACTACCAAGATTTTTATTTAGTTCAACTACCACCAAGTCACTGCAAAATGAGGTTAAATTAGTTGAATTACATGCAGGCTTTAGTTCACTACTCCCTAACACTGCTAGGATATGTAAAGATGCGGGGATCCTCCTTCATAGAAGCGTCACTGACATTGTATGAACACATTCTCCAGTCAATATTGAAACCACCACACTCAAGATAGGCTATGTCTGTCCTCTCTGAGCGATTACACAATTGGGTTGGGCCACAGGTAGCATAACGTTTACTGGGCCTCTTAAGCATAAGTTTCACACAGACACAGACCAAAGGACGTGTCACATTTTCGTTTCCATAATTTCATGTCATTTGCACTATCATCGGGTAGGCTATTGTTGCGTCAGATCCGAGGTAAATATAGTCTAAAGACAATTTAGGAGAGGTAACAGTAACAGCACGTAGGCTAACCTCTATAGCCTGCAATACAATCTTCCTCTATATCGTCAGATCCAAATCTTAGATATTCATACCCATAAACGTAAATTGAAATATCGAGTTTCCCTCGACTAACGTCTTGACGCCCCTTGACGCATATCCACAGTCTTCAAAATAACCTCGATGAATCTCTATTTTCATGATGTAGAAGCAAACGCTGTGCATTTATTTACCCAGTAATTTGCAGCCAGTCTGTGTTGTTGTCCGGTGAAGGTCCACATTCCATGTGTCTGCCTGGCGGACGATGGGAGCGCATTTGATTTGTCATAGGCTATTGAAAATGACAAAAATGTACATTCATTTCGCATTTCTAGTCAACAAAGGTACGGTCAAAATAAAAACGTTTGGATGTTTAAATTAATGATTTTAAAGTAATCCCAATTAAATGGCTGCGTCTGCCTTCGTGGATGCTGTTCGCGAGGTTCATCAGTTCTATTCCACTCCGTACCCTTGCTCGTTATTGTTATTTTATTGTGTTACTATTTCCTTTTTATTTAGCAAATATCTTTCTTACTTTTAACTGTGCATTGTTGGGGATGGGCTCGTAAGTAAGCATTTCACGGTAAAGTCAACACCTGTTGTATTCGGCGAATGTGACCAATACATTTTGATTTAAATTTGATTTGAATCACCTATCAGAATCATAATAATCTTTATTTGCCAAGAAGCCACATTTGCATGTACCAGGAATTCCCTCTATATGTAAAAGGTCAAATGTCATGACGTCGGAATGGCAATGCACTGTGACCTTAAACAACCTGGTCTCTATTCTGTACTTATATTAGAGACACACCATTTACATTTTGTATGGTATGTATTCATTTGTGATTACAATTCGTATGATATGTTAAGTATTGCAATTTGTACAATACCGTGAAACGTATATTAATAGCCTTGGCATTCATTTGCTTATTAAATCACTGAACACAACAGGTGCTTATTAGAGACAAGCTTCTGTTTGAGCCAGGCGTCTATTTCCCGTCTATTTCCTATTTGAGCCAGGCGTTTGTACTCCCGAAGTTGTTGACTGTTGTTGTGCTTGCCAGTTAGCTAGCAGTTCTCAGCTTTTAGCAGCCAATGGCTAGCAGTTTCCTACTGACAATAAAAACAGATGATTGTCATAATTTTGAGTCATTACTGAATTATTTAATGTAACAAATCAAACAATAAACCTTGAACAATTAATTTAGACCTGGCGTTTATTTGTTTTTTATTTGTTGAAATGTGTGCAGTTGCCTAGCTATTAAAATGGACAAATGTAATTTAAGTTTTACGATATGTTACAAATTTGCAAAATATATATGTTACGAATTCCAATTTGTTGTTGCTAATGTTATCTAGGTGGCTAATGCTAACGTTAGCTAGATGGCTAATGTTATCTAGGTGGCTAATGCTAACGTTAGCTAGATGGCTAATGTTATCTAGGCTAGGGGTTAGGTTAGGAGTTAAGTTAAAGGGTTAAGGTTAGGTTTAGGGGAGGGTTAGCTAAAATGGTTAGGGTTAGGGGAAGGGTCATCTAAAAGGGTTAGGGTTAGCTAACATGCTAAGTAGTAAATTATATAAAGTGGGACATGATGAGATTTGAACACGCAACATTTGGGTTGCTAGACTTTCGCATTATACGACCACTCATTCACCTTGTCCAACCACCCTCCCTAAGTTTTTGCCTTAAGTAACCTTCTGTCTTATGTAACCATACCATACGTAACATATCATACTAATTTGAGTGTCCCGGATTTACATTTACTATGTTACGTCTAGTCTATGAGACCAGGCTGCCTTAAAATGAATCAGTACTGAATAATACCTATGTAATTTGGCCCAACAGTAATTATAAAACACATGAATAAGAGTTTCTTTATTACAATTAAAATATCATCAAAATTAGATCCTTTATAGCTGCACAAAAATATTGTAATTTAACAAGCATTATCCAAAGAGTGTGTAGCTCTCTGTGTAGTTAACCACAACATTCGCTGGGGGGCAGATCTGTCCTGTTTTTTGTATTTTTCAGCTGTTAAATGAATTGCTATTTTGCAGAGGGGGCATAACAGCAGGAAGTAGGGGTGCTGAGGGTACTGCAGCAAAAAAAAAAAAAAATGTAATATACATTAACAAAAATATATATTTTTTGGGAAAAAATATATATTTCACAAAAGTAGTGCAGTGGGCCTTTACTAGTATTATCGGATGATATAGACATCTGTAGCATGGGCAAAAAAACATTTTTTCAGCAACTCTGCTTAGGCAAAAATAGGTCGTTATATAATTAAGAACAGTATCTTGCAGGATTCAATAGTTGGAATTGTAAGAGCTTTGACTTGTCCCTTCCTCTGGGATTGTCATTCTCATGGAATCCAGACAGAACAAGACCCTGTCCTCAAACATTTACACCAAAAGGTGCAAAGACACAAAACATCCACATCAAATTAAATATATTTATTGATCAAATAACAAGGAAAACAACCACTTTTTGTGCAGTATTAATTTACCATCCTTACAAACCCATTAATGCAAATGTGCATTACTGTCATGCACATAGCCGGGTCATCTAGGTTTGTACCTATAGACTTTCCATCACCATGAAGAAAAACTACGCACAATACAGTAATTGAGCATATTGAGACATCAAGTGGTTTGTAATGATGTGATGTGGCTCAGATGGTAGAACATGACACTTGCAATGCTAGGGTTGTGGGTTCAATTCCCATGGGGGATCTCACTATTGTAAGTTGCTCTGGATAAGAGATACTACACAAAAAAGTTATGAATAGACCATTTCAGTTTTCACGAACAGTAGAATAAGTTGCATTTGCAAAGTATTTCAAGAAACTGAAAAACACACAATACCAGTCAAAAGTTTGGAAACACCTACTATTCAAGGTTTTTTTTTTATTTGTACTTTTTTTTTTACATTGTAGAATAATAGTGAAGAAATCACAACAATGAAATAACACATATGGAATCCTGTAGTAACCAAAAAAGTGTTAAACAAATCAAAATGTATTTTATATTTGAGATTCTTCAAAGTACCCACCCTTTGCCTTGATGACAGCTTTGCACACTCTTGGCATTATATCAACCAGCTTCATGAGGTAGTCACCTGGAATGCATTTCAATTCAAGTTCTGGCCTGGTTTAGATCTTATCTGTCAGAAAGATACCAGTTTGTCTCTGTGAATGGTTTGTCCTCTGACAAATCAACTGTACATTTCGGTGTTCCTCAAGGTTCCTTTTTAGGACCACTATTGTTTTCACTATATATTTTACCTCTTGGGGATGTCATTCGAAAACATAATGTTAACTTTCACTGCTATGCGGATGACACACAGCTGTACATTTCAATGAAACATGGTGAAGCCCCAAAATTGCCCTCGCTAGAAGCCTGTGTGTCATGTTTTGTCATTGATTATCATGTCTTGTCCCTGTGCTTCCCTTCTATTCGTTTCCCTCTGCTGGTCTTATTAGGTTCTTTCCCTCTTTCTATCCCTCTCTCTCCCCCTCCCTCTCTCCCTCTCTCGCTCTCTCTCTCTATCGTTCCGTTCCTGCTCCCAGCTGTTCCTCATTCTCCTAACTACCTCATTTACTCTTTCACACCTGTCCCCTATTTTGCCCTCTGATTAGAGTCCCTATTTCTCCCTCTGTTTTCCGCTTCTGTCCTTGTCGGATCCTTGTTTGATGTTTGCTGTTCTGTGTCCTTGTTCCGCCCTGTCGTGTTTTTGCCTTCTTCAGATGCTGCGTGTGAGCAGGTGTCTATGTCAGCTACGGCCTGTGCCTTCCCGAAGCGACCTGCAGTCTGTGGTCGCGTCTCCAGTCGTTCCTCTCTACTGACGAGAGGATTTCAGTTTTCCTGTTTTGTATTTACCTAAGATAATATCCAGGAGTATCGTTTTTGTTTAAGACTGGAATAAAGACTCTGTTTCTGTTAAGTCGCTTTTGGGTCCTCATTCACCAGCATAACACTGTGTTTCAGACATAAGGAAGTGGATGGCTGAAAACTTTCTACTTTTAAACTCGGACAAAACAGAGATGCTTGTTCTAGGTCCCAAGAAACAAAGAGATATTCTGTTAAATCTGACAATTAATCTTGATGGTTGTAAAGTCGTCTCAAATAAAACTGAAGGACCTCGGCGTTACTCTGGACCCTGATCTCTCTTTTGATGAACATATCAAGACTGTTTCAAGGACAGCTTTTTTCCATCTACGTAACATTGCAAAAATCAGAAATTTTCTGTCCAAAAATGATGCAGAAAAATTAATCCATGCTTTTGTTACTTCTATGTTAGACTACTGCAATGCTCTACTTTCCAGCTACCCGGATAAAGCACTAAATAAACTTCAGTTAGTGCTAAATACGGCTGCTAGAATCCTGACTAGAACCAAGAAATTTGATCATATTACTCCAGTGCTAGCTTCCCTACACTGGCTTCCTGTTAAGGCAAGGGCTGATTTCAAGGTTTTACTGTTAAACCTATAAAGCGTTACATGGGCTTGCTCCTACCTATCTTTCCGAGTTGGTCCTGCCGTACATACCTACACGTGCGCTACGGTCACAAGACGCAGGCCTCCTAATTGTCCCTAGAATTTCTAAGCAAACAGCTGGAGGCAGGGCTTTCTCCTATAGATCTCCATTTTTATGGAATAGTCTGCCTACCCATGTGAGAGACGCAGACTTGGTCTCAACCTTCAAGTCTTTACTGAAGACTTATCTCTTCAGTAGGTCATATGATTGAGTGTAGTCTGGCCCAGGAATGTGAAGGTGAACGGAAAGGCTCTGGAGCAACGAACCGCCCTTGCTGTCTCTGCCTGGCCGGTTCCCCTCTCTCCACTGGGATTCTCTGCCTCTAACCCTATTACAGGGGCTGAGTCACTGGCTTACTGGTGCTCTTTCATGCCGTCCCTAGGAGGGGTGCGTCACTTGAGTGGGTTGAGTTACTGACGTGATCTTCCTGTCTGGGTTGGCGCCCCCCCTTGGTTTGTGCTGTGGTGGAGATCTTTGTGGGCTATACTCGGCCTTGTCTCAGGATGGTAAGTTGGTGGTTGAAGATATCCCTCTAGTGGTGTGGGGGCTGTGCTTTGGCAAAGTGGGTGGGGTTATATCCTTCCTGTTTGGCCCTGTCCGGGGGTATCATCGGATGGGGCCACAGTGTCTCCTGACCCCTCCTGTCTCAGCCTCCAGTATTTATGCTGCAGTAGTTTGTGTCGGGGGGCTAGGGTCAGTTGGTTATATCTGGAGTACTTCTCCTGTCTTATCCGGTGTCCTGTGTGAATTTAAGTATGCTCTCTCTAATTCTCTCCTTCTCTCTTTCTTTCTCTCTCTCGGAGGACCTGAGCCCTAGGACCATGCGTCAGGACTACCGGGCATGATGACTCCTTGCTGTCCCCAGTCCACCTGGCCTTGCTGCTGTTCCAGTTTCAACTGTTCTGCCTGCGGCTATGGAACCCTGACCTGTCCACCGGACGTGCTACCTGTCCCAGACCTGCTGTTTTCAACTCTCTAGAGACCGCAGGAGCGGTAGAGATACTCTTAATGATCGGCTATGAAAAGCCAACTGACATTTACTCCTGATTATTATTTGACCATGCTGGTCATTTATGAACATTTGAACATCTTGGCCATGTTCTGTTATAATCTCCACCCGGCACAGCCAGAAGAGGACTGGCCACCCCTCATAGCCTGGTTCCTCTCTAGGTTTCTTCCTAGGTTTTGGCCTTTCTAGGGAGTTTTTCCTAGCCGCCAATGCAGACACCTGCATTGCTTGCTGTTTGGGGTTTTAGGCTGGGTTTCTGTACAGCACTTCGAGATATTAGCTGATGTACGAAGGGCTATATAAAATAAACTTGATTTGATTTGATTTGAATTAACAGGTTTGCCTTGTTAAAAGTTAATTTGTGGAATTTCTTTCCTTCTTAATGCGTTTGAGCCAATCAGTTGTGTTGTGACAAGGTAGGGGTGGTATACAGAAGATAATCCTATTTAGTAAAATACCAAGTCCATATTATGGCAAGAACAGCTCAAATAAGCAAAGCCCTATTATTTCATAGTTTTGATGTCTCCACTATTATTCTACAATGTAAAACAAAATATATATATAATAAATTAAAACCCTGGAATGAGTAGGTGTGTCCAAACTTTTGACTGGTACTGTCTATCAAACAGGTATTTTTATATTCCACAAGTATTATCAGATTAACTGTTTTGTACAGATAATTATCAATTATCTGATAATTATCAGACAAGTTACAAATGCTGGTAAACGCTAATATATTTAGTTTCCTTTTTTTCACAAAAGTAGTGCACTGGGCCTTTATTTGTCCTATATTAGCAGACAAAAAAAAATGTTTTGTTGTTTCTCAGTAGCCACCTAGCAATTTTATGAATTTTGCCTTTAGCTAGGTAGGTTCACAATCTCCCAACCTCAACTAGGTACCTAGCCATTTCAGGCGATAATCAAGTTAGAGTAGCTTGTCTAACTATTTTAGCGGGCATGCCTGCTGGCAAGGTTCCTAGACTTTAGAAAATACTAAAATTGCTTTATTTCTTGGGTTATGATACTATTTACCAGTGTTGCAGTTGTACTAGACTCCTAAGAATCAATTAAATATGCATAATTACAGAGATGTTTAGATAACCTTTTTAAAAAAACAGAATTAGGTGTAATTATTATGGCTCTAGATTGAAGGAAAAAGCTGTTTCAGGTGTTTGAAAAATGCTACATTTTCCGACCACCAACCCTCCACGTACTTTGTGCCCCCTCTAAAATAATGGGTGCATGACACCCTTGGGATTATGTGTATGTCAGTATTTACAGTGCCTTCAGAAAGTGTTCACACCGCCACTTGACTTTTTCCACATTTTGTTGCTGTAACGTGTACGCTGGGAGTCAGGAAACAAGTACAGGGAGTGACTAAATAACACAAGGAACAAAAAAGAAACACGGGTAGGGTACAGACATGAAAACACTGAAACAGAAACAATAACACCCAGGGAAAGAACCAAAGGGAGTGACATATATAGGGAAGGTAATCAGGCAGGTGATGGAGTCCAGGTGAGTCTGATGAGGCGCTGATGCGCGTAACGATGGTGCCAGGTGTGTGTAATAATGAGCAGCCTGGTGACCCCACTACAAGGCCGATGGCCACACTCAGGAACACGATGGATGGGTTCAGGGTCCTGTCCAGGTTAGGGTCGGGTCGGGTCGAGTCGGGTCGGGTCGGCTCAGCCTGGGGGGGGGTTAGGGGCTTGGTGATCTGACCCTCTGATGATCTTCTTGATAGACATCCCAGTGTTTTTGAGGAAATCTGAAACGATGACTCCTCATCCACCGTAGTAGCGTCTTCCTCATTTGAACTGCTAGTACCTTCTTGGGTCAGGGTCATCGATAGGGTTGCAAAGGGTCGGAAACTTTCCGGTAAATTTTCAGAATTCTTTTGGACATTTTCCATGGGAATTTTGCTTAAATTCTTTAAAAAAAATTGCTTATAACAGTGAACCTTTTTTGTGGGATACACATAAGCCAATTCTAGGTCTTGTGGAATATTTTGGTTAAACTATCCCCAATTCAATGGAATTGCAACCCTCTGCATGCACAGTGCATTCTTCCATCACATGTAAAGCTGATTCTCAAGATCTTGCACACTAATGAGATGCTATTTAGCCCACACTACTACATTGTCTGAGCCAAGGACTACATGCTTTCTGGTAAGTTTTGATTACAATACTCAGTGGGGTGAATATATTTTATATGACATACATGATATTTTTGCAAACTAGTAAATAGTAGCCTACAGCAAAGTGTGTTTAAACAATTTCTAACTTGTTAACAATTTCTGCTAGTTAGTTTTTGATACCATGTGGGTTTTAGCTTGCTTGAGCCTGCTAACTGAGGAGTGTTAATTCACCTGTTTTCATACATGTTTCATGTTAAAACATTTATCTTACAAAGGAGTTGTTTAATCTAACTGCTTAACTATTTATCTGTACATGGAATTGTATTTATTTATTTTTTACAAGAAAATGCCACGGACACTATCTGATGTGTGGAGATATTTCACTTCAGCTAATGTAGAAGGAAAAGCTGTGTACATTTGCAAATACTGTGCCAAATCATATGTGAAGAATGCAGCAAAGATGCAGAATCATCTGGGCAAGTGCATAAAGTTCCTTCAGCGCTCACAACAAGCAACCTCTGACAAAAGTCCCTCTACTTCTATTCGAGGTGAAAATTATGAATCAGACACCTTATCGATAGCAACAGCTCATGGTCCTCCTGGAATCAGATGTTTTTTTGACTCAATGGAGGAACGTAATCAGAGAAATGCTTATGAATGTCTTGCTCGAGCTGTGTATGCAACTGGTTCACCTCAATGCTCACAGGGAATATGTATTGGAAGAGATTTCTGAATGTTCCTCACCCAGCATACACCCCTCCAACCAGACATGCTTTATCTACTCATTTGCTGAATGCAGAGTTAAACAGAGTTCAAGTGAAGGTCAAGCAAATCATAGAGAAAGCAGACTGTATTGCAATCATCTCTGATGGGTGGTCGAATGTTCGTGGGCAAGGAATAATGAACCCTATCATCTCCACCCCTCAACCAGTATTCTACAAGAGCACAGACACAAGGGACAACAGACACACCGGTCTCTACATTGCAGATGAGCTGAAGGAAGTCATCAATGACCTTGGACCACAGAAGGTATTTGCACTGGTGACAGACAATGCTGCGAACATGAAGGCTGCTTGGTCTAAAGTGGAGGAATCCTACCCTCACATCACACCCATTGGCTGTGCTGCTCATGCATTGAATCTGCTCCTCAAGGACATCATGGCACTGAAAACAATGGATGATGTTGGGTGGTCCTTTGCATGTGGTGATGTAAGTTTAACAATTTAACAATCCTTTAACAATCAGTCTTCCAGATAGATGACACAGACACAGGAACCTTGGTATAAAACTCTTTAGTAATAAAATGCAATTGCAGACAGAGATTCACATACAGAGTACCTCAGTGGTCTATAATAACACTGAGCCAATCACGGCGCAACTAGAGAACATTACCAACCCATACGCTCTGTATTTTCCACTGGCTGCCCCACCACCACAGAAAGCACTGAGCTAGGCTGAAACACCTGCATTTTGGAGCCCCCTTACTCAAGAAAGCAAAAAAAGAGACCAAGTTTGTATGCTGCTTTATTAACTAAACATTTTTTTTATTTTGACATTATTTGCAAACTGATATGTGACACGTATTAATGCCAAGATAACATGCAAAACAGGCACACAAAAAAAATGATGTACATATGTATTTTTTATTTTATTATTTTTGCTAAACAGTGGTGCCCTGAATGCCCTGAATGACGGGTTGCCACTGGTCTATATAAGGTCCCACAGTTGGCAGTGCATGTCAGAGTAAAAACTAAGCTATTAGGTCGAAGGAAGTGTCTGCAAAGCTCCAAGACAGGATTGTGTCGAGGCACAGATCTGGGGAAGGGTACCAAAACATTTCTGCAGCATTGAAGGTCCCCAAGAACACAGTGGCCTCCATCATTCTTAAATGGAAGTTGGTAGTAGGTGCCAAGCGCACCGGTTTGTGTCAAGAACTGCAACACTGCTGGGTTTTTTACGCTCAACAGTTTCCCATGTGTTTCAAGAATGGTCCACCACCCAAAGCACAAATTCAACTCCATCTTTCATTGAATCAGATGGCTTATTCATCACAAAACCATTTGATGCTGCCAATTATTTTTATGCTTATTTCATTGGCAAAGTGGGCAAATTTAGGCAGGAAATGCCCACCATGAACAGTGAGCAATTGTATTCATGCATAAAAAAATGAATAATGAAAGAAAAGCAGTGCAAGTTTGAATTTTGTAAAGTTAGTGGGAGAGGTGTAAAAATTAATGTTATCAATAATGACAAACCTCCTGGCATTGGCAATTTAGATGGAAAGCTACTGAGGATGGTAGCTGACTCTATAGCCACTCCTATCTGTCATATTTTTAATCTGAGCCTAGAGGAAAGTCTTTGTCCTCAGGTCTGGAGGGAAGCCAAAGTAATTACACTACCCAAGAGTGGTAAAGCAGCCACTACTGGTTCTAACAGCAGACCTAAAAGCATGCTGTCAGCATGCTTAGCAAACTGTTGGAAAAATGGTGACCAAATACAATGCTATTTCTCTGTAAACAAATTAACAGACTTTCAGCATGCTTATAGAGAAGGGCACTCAACATGTACTGCACTGACACAAATGACTGATGATTGGTTAAAAGAAATTGATAATAATACGATTGTGGGAGCTGTACTGTTAGATTTCAGTGCAGCCTTTGATATTATTGACCATAACCATGTAAAGTGTGGTGTCAAACATGTAAAGTGTGGGGTTCCGCAGGGCAGCTCTCTAGGCCCTCTACTCTTTTCTAGTTTTTACCAATGACCTGCCATTGGCATTAAACAAAGCATGTGTGTCCATGTATGCTGATGATTCAACCATATACGCATCAGCAACCACAGCTAATGAAGTCACTGAAACCCGTAACAAAGAGTTGCAGTCTGTTTTGGAATGGGTGGCCAGTAATAATCTGGTCCTGAACATCTCTAAAACTAAGAGCATTGTATTTGGTACAAATCATTCCTTAAGTGCTAGACCTCAGCTGAATCTGGTAATGTATGGTGTGGCTGTTGAACAAGTTGAGGAGACTAAATTACTTGGTGTTACCTTAGATTGTAAACTGTCATGGTCAAAACATATAGATTCAATGGTTGTAAAGATGGGGAGAGGTCAAGCTGTAATAAAGAGATGCTCTGCTTTTTTGACACCACACTCCAAAAAGCAAGTTCTGCAGGCTCTAGTTTTGTCTAATCTTAATTATTTCCAGTAGTGTGGTCCAGTGCTGCAAGGAAAGACCTAGTTAAGCTGCAGCTGGCCCAGAACAGAGCGGCATGTTTTGCTCTTAATTGTAATCAGAGGGCTGATATAAATACTATGCATGCCAGTCTCTTGGCTAAGAGTTGAGGAGAGACTGACTGCATCACTTCTTCTTTTTATAAGAAACAATGTGTTGAAAATCCCAAATTGTTTGCATAGTCAACTTACACACAGCTCTGACACACACACTTATCCCACCAGACATGCCACCAGGGGTATTTTCAAATCCAGAACAAATTCAAGAAAGCGTACAGTATTATATAGAGCCCTTATTACATGGCACTTCCTTCCATCTCATATTGCTCAAATAAACAGAAAACCTGGTTTCAAAAAACAGATAAAGCAACTCCTCGCAGCACAACACATCTCCCCTATTTGACCTAGATAGTTTGTGTGTATGCATTGATATGTATGCTACGTGTGCCTTTAAATATTTTTTATGTGTGCCTTTTATTTAAATGTATGTCTTTGAGCTGTTCTTGTCTATTGATGTTCTGTATTATGTCATTCTGTATTATGCTTCATGTTTTGTGTGGACTCCAGGAAGATTAGCTGCTGCTTTTGCAACAGCTAATGGGGATCCTAATAAAATAACAATACATCCATACAACTTGACAAACTGTGGGAAGCATTGGAGTCAACATGGGCCAGTATCCCAGTGGAGCGCATTCGGCACCTTGTAGAGTACATGCCCCAACGAATTGAGGCTGTTCTGAGGGAATACTAAGTGTATAATCGTCAGGTAAGAAATATGGATTAATGATTCCCCAATCAGGGGGGCAGAGAGCTGCAGCAACAATGGATAAAGCATATCAGCCTCAGTGGATTTTTTTTACATCAGTCTTATGCAAGGCATCTAGTAGCACATCACAGGTAGTAAATTGTTCAAATGAAAATAAAGATTCACTAGAAGTTGACCGGTTAACTGCAGAGTCAGCTAGAGGCTGGGAGTGGGAAGAGCAGTCGATTGACTGACCAGGTTAAATTATTTGAGTTTCTTCAAAATAAAAGATCTGCTGAAATAAAAGGCTGGTTAAAAGCATTACTTATCCTATACTTCTCAGTAATGATGCCAGAGTCAGACAGACTTGCTTAGGCATTGTAAAGTTAGGTAAAATGTGTTTTATATTGGATATTCAGTTCTCTCTTATCAATAGCTATTGAACCAAGCATGCCACGACAATGAACATTCTATTTAATGAATCAGGGGATGTGTGTGAATTTGTTTTATTCGGATTTCAATCTTTCAAAAACGTAATATTGGAATAGTGCATAGTGGAATCTGTGATACTGCTAAAGAACGAAGACTGGAAAAGAGAGAGGGAGAAACTTAGTGTGTCAGACACATACTCACAAAACCGTTCTTGTTCCCTTTCTCACTCACTCACATACTTGTATGTGCAACAGTCCAGTGTTTAAGGGGAGCTCACCCAATCTATTTTGGCCACTTTGTGCCTCCGTCTGCGGCGTTTGTGTCTGCACATTAGCTGAGAAGACGAGCTCTGCTCTGTGGAGCTGCTGCGTCTGAGACACAATACAATGTAATCTTTAATGGTCCATTATACAGAGACAACGGAAATTTGGTGACTTTTGCTGTCACAGTACCCAGCCCAACACACAACATACACGACTGGGGAACAGCACAGGGTCAGCCGCACAAAACATCCAATGGAAGATATTGGCCGCGTTCGAGAGGATCAAAACCACAATGTATCAAGGGGAAATTGTGACTGACTGACCTACAAACAATAATGAGTGAAATGTGATATGATGAAAGATGATCTGTAGATCAGACAGTCGCCTGCAGTCCTTTTGATGCTCTCGAACACATGAATTGGGTTCGAGAGCATCTAACAACATTTTATAGTCATCCAATGTCTGCCATGTTTTTGTATGACATGATGATGTCACTGCTGCTTGGTTTACACTAGTTGCCACAGCCACCAAGTCATAATTGTGGCTAAACCCCGCCTATTTCTCTTCTTAAAATCGTATTTTAAACCTTGACTCTAATCTTTACCACACTGCTAACCTTAAATGAAGACCAAAAAGATAATGTTTGTTTTCATACATTTTTACTATACTGCCAGGGTCTGCCTGTGGTTACTACTGACAACTAGACCCCAGGTAACTAGACCCAGAGTGGCGCAGCAGTCTAAGGCACTGCATCGCAGTGCTAGAGGCTTCACTAATGACCTGGGTTCGATCCTGGGCTGTATCACATCCGGCTGTGATCAGGAGTACTATAGGGTGGCGCACAATTGGCCCAGCGTCGTCCGGGTTAGGGGAGGGTTTGGCCAGGGGGGCTTTACAAGTAGGCTGTCATTGTAAATAAGAATTTGTTCTTAAATGACTTGCCTAGTTAAATAAAGATTCAAATAAAAACAACCTTGCTGCTCCCTAGTTGCCACAAATAAATAAATGCTGCCTATTTCTACAATTTATCTCCTTAAAATTAGATTTGATTTTAAATACAACCTTAATCCTACCCTTAACCACATTGCTAAATGTTTTTGTTTTCATACATTTTTATAATATTGCCACTGACTTTATGGCTGTAGTAACTCGTTGAAACCCTGTGCGCACTGAGTGCTAGTGCGCATGGGATGTTGGTCCATAGAAGGGCCATGAATTGGCATATGCTAACGTGAGTAGATTACCTTGAAAACAACAGTAGAATATCGCAGTCTCCAGTTTTTACATTATACCTCAACATATAAGGAAGTTGGATTATATATTCAAAATGCATATTTAGCAAAGTACATAACCAAACCAAGCACACGAGTTTAAGAAAAAATATATATAAAAAAGCGGACTCGGCAGGTGTCCGTAGCATCCTTGGGACTGGCTGAAATTTAAAATGGTTAAGGGTTATGGTATGGATATCCCAAGGATCCCGAATAGCACTGGTCTTCTTATTTTACCTCAGTGGGCTTCAAACACGTAAACATTACCCCGGTTGTATCATTGGCGGAAAGCTTTCGTCGCAGCGACCTCTAACCAATCAGCGAATTGTTTTCCTGTCCCGGAATGTAATAAATATCGCGGACGAAGAAATAGTGAGGGAAAGGACAAATATAAACAATTTTAGGACTATGTGGAATTATAAACCAATACATTCTTCAATATAACGTTAATACTTTATTATTATCCACAACTATTGCTAAATTGATATCTAGCTTTTAAGAGAATGGGGCCGTGTTGTGATACGAAGAACACACGTAAGGTAAGCTAGCTCGCTTTAGGCCTCTAGCTACATTTACGCGGAAAAGGAGGGCAAGTAGCTAGCCAAACTAGCTTGCTAACTGTTTATAGAAAATAATAGCTAGTAATTTGTGCAACGAACAAGTTAGCCAGTCACGTCTAAGCAAGCAATTCCCCTACCCCCTAACTCATTTGTGGTGTATTGCTTTAGCTAGTAAGTTAAGGTTAATTAGCAAAAATGAGCGAAAAAACGAGCTGCAGCAAAAAGTCTGCAGTCTCCGCACCGAAGAAACGATGTCCGTCCCCTGATCAGGCTGGTGAGGCCACGCTTCATAGTAAGTTAGCCAAAGTGGGCGACGACGTGTCCAGTGAATTAACATCGAATTCTCATGGAAACAAAAATGGGGAAGATGGCGATAAAGTATCAGCCAAGGAAGAGAAGAATAATGGAAATGACGAGAGTGGACTAGACGCTGATGCACATGTCAGCGTCGCCGAGAGTGCACCAGTCTCTCGCGATCCAAAGAAAGTAGACACCGAGGAAAGTGCTGTTGCTGGAGATTGCCGACCCTCAACTTCACTGGACCAGTCTGATTCGGCCGCAATAGCAGCCGCCAAGGCACTTGCTAGTTTCACAAGAGCAACTACAGATGAGGCGAAACAAACGTCCTGCTCCTCCAAAAAAGTTGTACATCATGAGAGACTGAGACACAAAGTTAAGCGTGGTGACCATGAGTCCTCAAAGGAACGGGCAAAACCTGAAAGGGGTCTTCACACGCAGGCAGCAGCGGCAGACAGCTCTACCTCACTGCGTGGAGTTGACAGGGAGGATGCTGAGGACATGCCCGATGAGGAAGACGACTCAATACCTGGATCATCCTCCACGCCGAGTTCCTCATTCCCATCAGATAATGACGATGACGGGGAGTGCGCCATAGTATCAGTGAAGATGGCCCCAGAGATCCGACAATCATTGTCCCTTCTGGCACAGGTACAGATGAGGCTGGATACTCTGGAGAAGAAAGGTGCGTGGCTCCACCAGCGGTTAGAGCTGAAGATGAGCTGCCAGCGCCGTCCACACCTGGACCAGCGCAGCTCAATCACACAAGCCATCCCTGACTTCTGGGTCACGGCAGTATCCTTTTGAAAAGTCTTAGAAACGCACACAGTGACACACACACACTTTTCCAGATGGCAACAAATTACTTCATGATCCCAATTCATGTGCCTGTGAATTATGTGCATAGACACTGTATATGTTGGTGAGTGTGTAGGTATGTCACATTTATTTTTCTCTTGACTCAAAGCTCAACAGTTGTTGAACCACCCTCATCTCTCTGCTCACATCGACGAAACCGATGAAGACGCTCTCAGTTACATGACCAACCTTGAAGTAATTAAATAATCCCAGCGAAAATGTAATGAATCTTTATATTCTTCAGAATAAATAACCTATTGCTCCCCTGAATTTAAAATGTCTTGTCTCCTACGTAGATTGAATCCTTCAAAAACAACAAGCTTGGCTACAGAATCGGGTTCCACTTCAGGCGGAACCCTTACTTCCAAAACGTCATCATAGTGAAGGAGCTCCACCTTGGAATGGGAGGTGAGTGACAGATCCAGTTTTCATATCTATCTTGCTTGTCTGCTCTTAACAACAGAGACTTTAGGATGCAACATTTAGACATTGGACAGGATAACACGGGAACAGGACTACCGTGGGATTCTGGCAGGAATAGGGATCAAGTTTGTGACCGGACCGAACAGGATTAATAGTCCACAGGGACGGGCAGTGCAGGAATTATTTACAGTTGAGGAACAAACAGTTATTTTTGTGTTGTAAGCAGTTTTAGGAGGACATATCGTTTTGAGTGTTTTTCCCCTCTACCCCTCCTCACTAGAGTAACACGCATTCTTCAGTCTTCAATCACTACAATTGTGGTATTTGTGACCGACTGGCTCGATTCGGTCTTGTGTAGCAAAATTTGAAATGGTATTTTTTACATTGGATAAAAGTAGAGACTAAGAGCTAGAAAATGGTATCATACACTACAGTTGAGGAACAATGGGAAAGTAATTCTGCTTTGAAAGTTGATAAACCTCACTTTTGAGAAAATGGCCTTTTAATGTTTTGGTACACCTACTGGAGAGCTCTTTGTCTACAAGCATTCAGCATCGTTCACACCCTCTTAAGCTTTAGCCACACCCATCTCTTTAACCTCTCTGGGGTAGGTGGGACGCAATCGTCCCACCTGGCCAATAGCCAGGGAAAATACAGAGCGCCATATTCAAATAAAATTATATAAAAATCAAACTTTCATTAAAATCACACATGTAAGATACCAAATTAAAGCTACACTCGTTGTGAATCCAGCCAACATGTCAGATTTCAAAAAGGCTTTTCGGCGAAAGCATAAGATGCTATTATCTGATGATAGCACAACAGTAAACAAAGAGAGTAGCATATTTCAACACTGCAGGCACGACACAAAACGCAGAAATAAAAATATAAAAATCACTCCAATATGTCCCATAAACATCACAAATGGTCCTTTTGTTCGATTAATTCCGTCGATATATATCCAAAATGTCAATTTATTTGGAGCGTTTCATTCAGAAAAACACAGCTTCCAACTTGCGCAACGTCACTACAAAATATATCAAAAGTTACATGTAAACTTTACCAAAACATTTCAAACTACTTTTGTAATACAACGTTAGGTATTTAATAATCAATCAAATTGAAGACGGGATGATCTGTGTTCAATACAAAAAGAAAACAAACTGACGCAATTTACTTCAAGTGACCCTCATTTAAGATGGCCGTACTTCTTCATTACACAAAGGAATAACCTCAACCAATTTCCAAAGACTGGTGACATCCAGTGGAAGCGGTAGGAACTGCAAACAAGTCCCTTCGAAATCTGGTGTCCCAATGAAAACTCATTGAAAAGACAGTGACGTCAATTTTTTTTAAATTCTGAATGGTTTGTCCTCTGGGTTTTGCCTGCTACATAAGTTCTGTTATACTCACAGACATGATTCAAACAGTTTTAGAAACTTCCGAGTGTTTTCTATCCAAATCTACTAATGATATGCATATCTTATATTCTGGGGATGAGTAGCAGGCAGTTGAATTTGGGTATGCTATTTATCCAAAAGTTAAAATGCTGCCCCCTACCCCGAAGAAGTTAAGGGTTGAGCCGTGCTTTGTGTACTAACGCAGTCAAGCACCCAACCTAACTGGCTAACATTGGCTAGCTACTTCCAGACACAAATGCAAGAACAGCTCACTCTGACCATTTTACTTGCCCTTGCAGAGCTGGATATGCTGTTTTTTATGTTATCCAGAGCGTTGGTGACTGCAACTGTGCTGCTGGCAACAAATTACGTTTTTTTTTTTTCAACGTTTACTGACACCGGCCATTTAAATGGGTGTTGAGCGTTTGTAAATTAGTCAGTTATTCTGAGCTCTGGCACACTCAGATGAGTGCTTGAAATCGGAGTAGATAACCAGAGTGAATTTACCAGCTACGTCTATCAACAGCTGTCGCGGTGACATCATGAACATTCTATTGAAATGGATACTTGCATAGTGAAGTCTTTTGTTAAGACATCTAGCTAGCTAAACAATTAACCATAATCTCAATTCATGACGTTACTACTAGAGGTCGACCGATTATGATTTTTCGTTACCGATTTATTAACTATTTTAATATGTATTTGTAATCATGACAATTACAACAATACTGAATGAACACTTTTTAACTTAATATAATATATAAAAATATAAAAAAATCCATTTAGTCTCAAATAAATAATGAAACATGTTCAATTTGGTTTAAATAATGAAAAAAACAGTGTTGGAGAAGTAAAAGTGCAATATGTGCCATGTAAAAAAGCTACCGTTTTAAGTTCCTTGCTCAGAACATGAGAACATATGAAAGCTGGTGGTTCAAGATTCCCAGTTCTTCAAAATTCCCAGTTTAGAAGTTTTAGGTTGTGGTTATTATAGGAATTATGATGCGTCGACTATTTCTCTCTATACTATTTGTATTTCATATACCTTTGACTATTGTTCTTATGGGCACTTTAGTATTGCCAGCCTAATCTCGGGAGTTGATAGGCTTGAAGTCATAAACAGCGCTGTGCTTCAATCATTGCTAAGAGCTGTTGGCAAACGCAGTAAAGTGCTGTTCAAATGAATGCTTAGGAGCCTGCTGCTGCCTACCACCGCTCAGACTGCTCTATCAAATCGTAGACTTATTATAATAATCACAGCAATACGAGCCTTTGGTCATTAATATGGTCAAATCCGAAAACTATCATTTCGAAAACAAAACGTTTATTCTTTCAGTGAAATACGGAACCGTTCCATATTTTATCGAACGAGTGGCAACCCTAAGTCTAAATATTGCTGTTACATTGCACAACCTTCAATGTTATGTCATAATTATGTAAAATTCTGGCAAATTAGTTCACAGTTCGCATCGGGCCAGGCGGCCCAAACTGTTGCATATACACTGACTCTGCTTGCACTGAATGCAAGGGAAGTGACACAATTTCCCTAGTTAATATTTCCTGCTAACATTATTTTTTTTAAACTAAATATGCAGATTAAAAAAATATATACTTCTGTGTATTGATTTTAAGAAAGGCATTGATGTTTATGGTTAGGTACATTTGTGCATTTTTCGCGAATGCGCTTTTGTTAAATCATCACCCGTTTGGTGATGTTGAAGTAGGCTGTGATTCAACGATAAATTAACAGGCACCGCATTGATTATATGCAATGCAGGACAAGCTAGTTAACCTAGTAATATCATCAACCATGTGTAGTTAACTAGTGATTATGTGAAGATTGTTTTTTTATAAGATAAGTTTAATGCTAGCTAGCAACTTACCTTGGCTCCTTGCAGCCACAAGGTCCTTTTGACGCTGCACTCGCATAACAGGTGGTCAGCCTGCCACGCAGTTTCCTCGTGGATTGCAATGTAATCGGCGTCCAAAAATCAGATGACCGATTTATGAAAACTTGAAATCGGCCCTAATTAAATCGGTCAACCTCTAGTTACTACCCTGCATTAATCTGCAGGTAGCTAACCAACCAGGTTAAATGTTAGCTGGCTAGCAATGCAAAGGCTCTGAGATACGAATAATATTACTACACAGATCATACACGTAACGTTAGCTAGCCAGCTAACAGTACACTTTAACTTGAAATGAAAATTACTTTGACAAAATTAGGAATGTGTAATATCTGAAAATGTAGCTAGCTAGACTCTCTTACCTTTCCGTATACATGGATGGATTCTTCCCCCTCTCTCGCGGATGCCATGGTTCCCCTTAGTTTGTAATCCGGAGACAGGTGTGTTCTCCATCTCCTTAGCTATCATACTCTAATTCCACTGATTTCATAACTTGGTCCTCCAGAAAGTGGAGAGAAACTCTAATGCAGTTCTGCTATGCGATGTCTTTAAAAAGCAAAGGTAAAAATCTGGCCTTCTGCCCCTGAACAAGGCAGTTAACCCACTGTTCCTAGGCCGTCATTGAAAATAAAAATGTGTTCTTAACTGACTTGCCTAGTTAAAGGTAAAATAAAAAACATACTGACCAGCTCAAATAGACAAAAGCGTGCTACATGGCAGACCAATCCGAACTCCTCTCTCGGCATGTCCAGCCCACTCATTATCTTAGCCAATCATGGCTAGCAGCAAGGTTGCTGTCTTTTTTCTGTGGCTAAACTAGGCTCGTAATTAAAATATATATTTGTATTTACAGATGGCATACAAATGTAAGGCACATGAACGTTCATATGTTCCAGAAGGCAATTCTGCAAAAAAAATGCATTTTGATAAAAAAAAATAAAAGTTTACATTCAAATGGCTCTCCTGTGAAGTATTGACTCGCGACACATGCCTAGTTTACTGAAATGACACCAATAGTGATGCAGTCACTCTCCTCAACTTTGAGCCAGGCGAGACTGATATGCATGTTACTGACACTTTCCCTCCATGTACATCTAAGTGCAATATGTGCTGCATTGTACTGGACCAACTGCAATTCATCAATGTCTTTTGCTGCACATTTCCTTTGCATTACACAGCTGGGCAGTAGTCCAGGTTTGATGAAACTAGGGCCAGTACGACCTGTCTGGATGACTGAGATGTCAAGAAGGCAGAGCAACGCCCTATCATGGACAGACCTCTTCCTATTTTAGTAACCATTTGAATCTAAATGTTTTGACCATGACAGCTTGCTATCTAGGGTGACACCCAGTAGTTTAGTCTCCTCAACTTGCTCAATAGCCACATTATTCAATAATAAATCTAAACGAGGTTGAGTGAGTGATTTTAGTTTGAGATATTTAGCACCAGCCTATTGCTAGTTACCCATTCTAAAATTGACTGGAGCTCTATGTTAAGTGTCTCAGTTATTTATTTTACTGTTGCTGACAGCGTGTATACGTTAAGTCATCAGCGTACATAGGCAGACAGGCTTTATTCAAGGTCAGTGGAAGGTAATTTGTAAAAACAGAAAACAATGGCACTAGACTAGTGGTGGGGGGAAAAAATCATACTTGAATAGAAGTAAAGATGCCTTTTTAAAAAGAAAATAACTCCAGTAAAAGTGAGTCACCCAGTAAAATACTACTCAGTAAAAGTATTTGGTTTTAAATGTACTTAAGTATCAAAAGTAAAAGTGTATATATCATTTAAAATGTCTTATATTAAGCAAACCAGACACGATGTTCTTGTTTTTTAAATGTACAGTTAGCCAGGGGCTCAGTTCAATATTCAGACATAATTTACAAATGAAGCATTTGTGTTTTGAGTCTGCCAGATCAGAGGCAGTAGGGATGACCAGGGATGTTCTCTTGATAAGTGTGCGAATTAGACAATCTTCTTGTCCTGCTAAGCATTCAAAGTGTAACGAGTTATTTTGGGTTTCAGGAATAATGTTAGGCGTAAAACCTATATTATTTTCTTTAGGAATGTAGTAAAGAAAAAGTTGTCAAAAATATATAAATAGTAAAGTACAGATTCCCCCCAAAACGACTTAAGTAGTACTTTAAAGTGTTTTTACTTCAGTACTTTACACCACTGCCCTAGCCGGTTGCAGAGCAGTACACCACACTCAACTAAATTTGCATGAGAGGCTTCCATTAACAAAAACCCTCTGTGTTCTATTCGAGGGGTAACTCTCAAACCATAATAAGGCAGAGGATGCAAATCCATAACACCAAAAAAAATTCAGCAATAGGTTATGATCAATGACATCAAAAGCTGCATGGAGTCTAACAAAACAGCTCCTTCAATCTTCTTACTATCAATTTCTTTCAGCCAATAATCAGTCATGTGTCAGTGCCGAGCATGTAGTGCCCTTCGCTATAAGCGTGCTGAAAGTCTGTTAATTTGTTTTCTGTAAATTAACTTTATTTGATCAAACAATTTTTTTCTCCCAAAGTTTGATTGGTCAGCTGTTTGAACCATTTAAAGGGTGCTCTGCTATTTTTGAGTAGTGAAGTGATCTTTGCCTTGTTCCATGGCACCCACTGTCTTCTAGGCTTAAATTGAAGATGTCAGGATTCACAATGTATTCTGCTACCAACCTCAGCAATTGACCATCCAGGTTGTCGGTACCAGGTGGTTTGTCCTTATTTATAGATTGCAAAAGAAATGTATCAATTGGGCAGGCAATGGAAAGTAGCTACCAGCGAGCGAACAGCTCTCGTGTCTTGTGAGGGGCCATTGCTATGAAAACAAACACGCAGCAGGGAGTTGGGGGGACCGACAGACGAGCAGCTAATGGAGGAAGTTATTTCTGCATGTTAAAATGAGCACGGGACTGGAGTAATTTTATATCGGGACAGGAAATTGTCGGGGTCATGGAACTGTTGTGGGACACGGACAGTACGGGGAAAATATTAACAGGACCAGACTCCCGTGTCTACGCAGAGGTGTAATCTGGTTTTTGGTGTAAATGAGGCCAATAATGACAATATCCTTCCCCTGTTACATGTCCTCTTACAGGATCTCCAGTGTCTTTCTCTGACCCCATCCTGTGGTACCGCGGGCAGAACCTGACGCTCCACAGTGAACCCAGGAGATCGGGACGTGGCATTTACCAGACCTTCTTCAGCTGGTTCAGCGACCACACCAGCCCTGGCCGGGACGATATAGCACAGGTAACGGCATGCTCACTGCTTGGCACAGGTTGCGAACTGGTGCACAGTCTGACATGCATGAAGTAATCCAGCACACATTCAACATTTTAGTCAACAGATTTTTCACCTAGTCGGCTCAGTGATTCCAACCAGCGACCTTTCGGTTACTGGCCCAACGCTCTTAGCCGCTAGGCTATTTGCCGCCCATTGAACATTGCACAGTTCCGCTGGTGACCACACGACTGCCATTATTTAAGGCTCTATAACTCTTAACGTTACTGCACTATTCCAACACACTGTTCTGTTTATTCCGTGTGAATCTATAGATACTGAAGGATGACCTTTTCAGAAACCCTCTGAGATACTACCTGACTCCACTGTGGGAACCCAGGCACAATGGCAGGTAAGCTGCCCAACAAAACCTCTTCTTGTGGAACTAAGTTCAATAAGGACTGTTCCATCTCCATGATACTATTACCATGCTATTACCACTTTAATATGTGATGTAATGTAGCCTAAAATAATACCAAACACTTTTATTAGAAAGCATTTTGTGTATAAAAAAACCCAGGACATGACAGGTCTCAAGATTGTCCTAACTATCACAACTACGGATGCAAATTTCAGTCAATTTTGCTGCCGACTAACCGATCCCAATTATCTGGTCAACAAACTGTTATATTTTTTCCAAACAGTAAAATTACTGACCAACAGAAAATACTATGCATGCATACATACCACTGGGCTAGATGCATACAAGGAACAGGCATTTTTCATTAAGAGCTTAATGGAAACAGGCAAAATAGCAAACCTATTATCTTCGTCAAAAGGCTATAGCCTATTATTGAACATGCACTTCCTGTAATGAAGCAGCTAATAAAACCAAACTTTCACCAGAATGTAATTCGCAGTAAAACACAGTTTTTAACAGCACACCTGATGTGAGCAGTTCCATATGTGACAGAGATGAACATCTTTGTTAGAAACATGGAAACAACTAGGATAGGTTTCTAATATGACTGGGATGGTGCCTTTGGCTTCTGGACAACGAAAGAAAGTTGATATGAAAACCAATAGAACAGGAGAGAAATGCTTGTTAATGGCATGAGGAAGTCTTAATAAAATAATTGCCTTCATGTTTCTATAGATGGATTTTGGCAAGGCTACTTTGTCGCAAATTAAGACGTGCCACATTATTTGAAGTAAAGTAACATTTTCAGGTTTCAAACAATTATACTGCATCAAGCTCATATTGTAAAGTAGTGGGTGATGCGCTGATAGGCTGCCAACCGTTTACTTTATATGCACTCGAATGGCGAATGAGAGGCAAACTTTAATTACGAGTTGAGGTTGAGAAATAAAAGTGGCTATTTTTAATCGTGGTGATCAAAACCATTTTTAACAGGCGAATGCTTTTAGAATTGTTATTTGTTGCGCAATGACTGGGCTGACAAAAGCACTTCACTCCAGTACCAGCTTTTTGTAGAGCTACTCTCGTGCTGTTAACATCCCTGATCACAACATCCGGTTCCAACAGCACCAGTGGGCCCAAGCCAGCTGACAACAGCAACGGGGATGATTGTGTGGTGATCTCCGACTCGGATGATGACGAAGACCAGGCTGAAGAGCAGGCTAAGCCTGGACGAGGTCATAGCAGGGAAGAGGAGGATGAAGATGAGGACAAGGTGCATGGGGGCCAAGATGCAGGTTAGAGAAGACTAATGGACCTGATTCTAGTGCTTTAGGGCCACACTGTCTGCTGGTTTACCTCTACCTCCTGAGAAATGTGTATAAGTGTATAGCAAGATCTCCCTGTATGAGTAAGCAGGTGAATAGACAGCGAATATGTCCTCAGAATCAGATGAAAAAGCCCACAGGAGGATGGTGATGGAGAGGTGGTGATAGACAGTAAGACATTTTCCACAAGCAGAAATGTTATACGAGAACCACATAGAATGTGGAAGTTTGTTGGATCTGCTGGTCAGCTTTGCAGCTCAGTTCAGAACATGAAGTCATTGTTTGGATGAAAGTCTATTTATTTCAATGGTTCAGGAAGACTTTGTGATTTTTACATGCAAACTCAGCAGCTTATTCACACTGATCTGCCAATTTTCTGCAAAATCCAGTAGACTCAAAGACTGTTCGTACATTAAATAAGGGGTATTTGTACAGTCATTGGAAGTATTTTTTTTAATGTTTACTTGGTTAAGGTGTGCTTTGTTTATACATTTTGGTTACCTGATACTTCAATCCACCACTCAATGTTTTTACCATTCACACACATTTTATTGCAGGGGGAACTAAAATCAACAGTTTTGACCAATTGTACAACATAATTATATTCCTACTCAACATTCACCATAATCCATTGTTAAACCCCTGTTTATATCCCGTGCCAATCACTCCATTTGCTCAAAGTGGGAAACCCATTATAAAAGGTCTGATCATCTCCAGGGTCTGATGACAGCGGCCAGGAGGCCAGAGAGGATGAGGATGAGGACTCGTACGGAGAGAAGGATGAAGCGGTGGATGAATTACGAGGTCGCGAGGTTCGAGACCAAGATGACGAGGAGAATATTGAGGTGGACGAAGAAGAGGACGAGTGCTAAGATTGTTCATTTTTCCCAGTTTCCTTTTTTCTTATTATGCACAAAAGCAAAATGATTAATACATTCTAAGTTCCTCATTGCCTTTTTAAAATCAGGGTAAATTAAAAAAGCAGAGACATCATGTTTTGATCTCCTATTGGTCAGCCCACCTTTTGAGTACTTTAACTTGGTGAAAAAAATACTTTGTTTCACCTTTAACATTCTGTCATAAAGAGCACATGTTAAAAAACATGTTTTTGGACTATAGCAGGTGCCTGTTAAGTGACAAGTAAAGTAACAGGGTTGATGATTTTATCTTAAATTAGCCATAAAATCCCTCTTAACAGGGAGAATGGAAGCTTGTCTTGTGCAACAGGGAGGGGCAATTTGAATGCAAGCTTCACCCCAAAAAATGAAATTGTTAAAACATTTCTAGTGTCAACCCTGTTACCCATAGATAGACATGTTATGCTCAACCCGTATAGTTTTCCACCACAAAACTCTAGAAAATTGCCAAAAAGAGTCGAACCAGCTCACCTGCTTTTGTGCACAATTTCTACTTAAAATATCAAAGGGATGCAAAAGGCACTCATTTCGTCGAACGACCCGTATATTTTAGTGTAGTCTGTTTTGATTTTTGTTTGAATTTTAGATCCCAGTAATAAAGAATCTAAGGAGCCATGCCTATATCTGAATTCTGCATCGTGAAAGGTATTAGTTCTTGAGTCATTCACTCTTGTTGATAGGGCTGCTCAACACAAAATGGAAAGGAAACTAATACAATCGTATTAAATGAGGTTTGAGACTGCGAAAATTTGAGAGCATCTCTTGTTGCAAGTAGTTCTATAAAACAATCCTAGATATTTTACTGACCGGTATCAGTGATCACGTCTTGAACTTTTCCTATTGTAAATCTCATCTTTGACGAAGTAAAAAGGTGATTTTATTTTTTTGTTGAGGGGTTGTAATCATTTACAAAACATGTCTCGGATGCACTTCATACTGAACCAAATCTTGTTCTCAGGGATGACCTAGTCGTGGGTGTTTTCATGGAAGGAAACGGATTTATTTTAGAGACCGTATAAGGTTTTCTTACACACCTACCATTGTTTGGGTGTATCTGTGTAAAAGAAGTTTATTCTACAGTAGTTTGTTAGTTTAAGGTAAATATAGGTAATGTGTCACCTGTGTTTTGCCTTTTCTATCATAAACTTAGTGTGTATTTCTACACCCATATTCACATTTTCTAGTCAATGTATTCATTTAAATCATTTTAAAGCTGGAATCCTTCATGGCGAAACAGCCACGCCCGTTTGCGATATTACAACAAAGAAGTTACTGCAAATAAAATAAATCCCATCTCAGATGTCATTGCAAGCGCGATTGAAGAGCACAATATGTACTGCAATGCTTTACTGCTCCTCAGCCAGTGGCGCTGTTTCCCCGCTACTCTGGATTCCATCTTTAAATATATTTTAACAAATTGATTGAGATGTGTGAAATCCAACATTTTGACATGAATTGTAATATTTTGAGCTTGTTGCATTGTTTTTGTTTTTATCTTTTAGAAACTGGTATCCATCACATTTAATTTTGTTTTAGTTTTTTTTGCAATAAGTAAAGTTAAGTCACGATGATGTTTGAATGGTGTGCTGTTCAGAGCGAATATTTGCATCGATTGTTGCTTCAAAGGCATTGATGAGTGGTCTGACGAAGTAGCATAACTGTAGCCAAGGGTTGCTCTTAAACTACTGTAGCAATACTAGTGCTTTTATGTTATTTCTTTTCCACACGGACTGGTGGCATTGGCATGTACATATTTAAAGTTAACCTTTTGTGCAGAGTTCAGATCTGTTAAGCTTAAATCGTTATCTGTAACCATCTGGAATTTGAAATATAGTGTACATTAACAAAGTTATATTTTGTGTGCTGAATTTTATAGTATGCTGTAGTTTTGAAGAAAGTGTTTGTTAGTTTTTTAAGATGTCCACATTTTGAATCAGACTTAATTAAATAGCAAGTTATTTATTTTTGCTTACTGTTTTTAATTGTTTTAAATGTTGATATTAGAAATTGTTAGGGTGACACAATCATAGCCTGTAATAGCCATACTGATCTGGGCCCAGAATGGGGTCAATACGGGTCCCAACTTTTTAGCAACTCAGTCCAGTTCAACTTACTGCTGTTGAGAGTTATAATAGAATGCACACGGTGCAATTACAGAATTTGGTATTGTAATGGCAGTTTTCCTTTTATGTCATTCACTGATAGACCTTTAGGTTATAAATAGCTTTCTGTCAGAAATTTCCAGTTTATCATGGAGCTGATTTCAGTCTGGTTCGTAAGTTAGGTTGTAGTTATCATGGCCAGATATTGTGCCCAGGGGCCTCAACCCCCCCCCCCCCCCCCCTCCCCCAATTTGATTTTGTTGTGTCACTCAGGTATCATATGAACACACACAAGACATGGCAATGTGTAGAATTGCAGGAATTTAGCTATAAAAATTACAATTTCATCTGCCAACAAGTGGGGTTTGAACAGTTTGGGTTCCATAGGTTGCTCGGTGGGGGTTACTATGATGATAAATTACAATATTCCTCTGGACCTTTGCCACCTAGGAACTTTGTGTGACCAGACCTCAAATAGTTGAGTACCTATAAAAGTTGTTCTGGAAATGCAACGTTCTGGATGGAATATATTGCCAAACCAGAAGATGGCAGTATACAAAAGCAAGGATAAGTGGTATCGCTACTCTGAACTCCTTTTGTAACCCAAATGATGGGTACAGTCAATTTGGTAAAAAGTATTGAACAAATTGTACTTTGACTTGGAAACAAAGGCCTACTGTGTATCCAAGGTAACTGCATCCCTGAGCTTACCTTTCTTTGCCCAATGATTAAGTATGTTTAATACGGTGTATCTCAGCATGAAAGAGCTTGATACCCAAGATGAGATACTCAAATGACAACTGACTTTGACATTGACAGCAAAGACATCGTATTTACAATATGTTTAGGTTGGCCAATTCTTATGTGAACAGTCAAAGGGGCTTGGAAGACACCAAACATTATCGGTGTATAATTTATGGTTTAGATGTCAACCTGTATCCCAGTTCAGATATGACGCAGGTGCCAGTATGTGATATAATTTAGAAATGTGGATTCACATGCTAGCTCTTGGCTCTGAAAATAGCCTCAAGGTGGACATTTTTGGACAGGCCTGGACAAAGGAACAGCGGCAATGGTACACTTAAACCCTTGATTCCTTTTTAATGCACAATTATAAATATTCAACTAGCAAAAACCTGTCCTGCTGTTAGCTCCAGAACACACGAGACATGCAGTCTAGGAGGGGCACTTACAAATAGCTCTGGAAAAAACAGCATACAGACGCCATCAAATGATCACACAACGACAAACACTTTCACAGCCTCATCTTGTTTCATCTCTGCCCACTTGTATTCAGACCAGTGGATTACTGTACCACCTCATGGGCTCTAGTGCAAAAACCACAAATGCTTTTATGTGTATTAATTAATTATGGAGGTGGTTTCCACAATATTGATCATGGTTAACAGACATACGGAATGCAGAGAACCATGTAATACAGAGACGTGTTGGAGCTTGTGGTTGCAGCACCATAGGATAAGACTTTGTTTCATAATGAGTGACAGAAGATAAAGCTCTGTTAGATTCCAGCTGGGGTCAAGTCAATGTGATTACACACATCTATCTCCCTGTTAGATACAGTAAGTCTGATGTCTACCTTCTCTGGTTTTATCAGGAATGTTACTGAACTCATCAGGCACTTGTAGTGATCCTTGTCCAAAGACGACCCCCAGCATGTGTGATGGGATAGGCTCAACCATGATCCATAAATCACCTTTGCATCTTAGTACAACATGGTGCCTGGGAAATACCAGCTACTTGACAATGTGTATGCATGTTTGTGTGTGTGCATGTGTGTCACCAACTGTATGTACTATGCTTGTGGTGAGTAAGATAAGTTACGAGAAGTTCCACTGAGCAAGAGAAGGCGTGGAGGCAGAGCGAGGGAGTGAGAATAGAGAGCAAGAAGGAGCATGGGAGACGCTGAGTGGAGAGAGATAGATGATTGGACTGATTAGCCTCAGCCTGGCCTCCCAGGTCCTGACAGATATGCATATCAGATGGATGACTGTTATCTGAAAGATCCCAGAGAGCATGGTGACTACTCTGCTCTGCCTAGTCACAGAGAGAGAGGGAGGCATGATCTCACTAGAATGATGTGTGAGCACCCCCCACCACACATACGCTTGTACAGTCGTGGCCAAAAGTTTTGAGAATGACACAAATATACATTTTCACAAAGTCTGCTGCCTCAGTTTGTATGATGGCAGTTTGCATATACTCCAGAATGTTATGAAGAGTGATCAGATGAATTGCAATTAATTGCAAAGTCCCTCTTTGCCATGCAAATGAACTGAATCCCCCAAAAACATTTCCACTGCATTTCACAGCCCTGCCACAAAAGGACCAGCTGACATCATCTCAGTAATTCTCTCATTAACACAGGTGTGAGTGTTGACAAGGACAAGGCTGGAGGTCACTCTGTCATACTGATTGAGTTCGAATAACAGACTGGAAGCTTCAAAGGGAGGGTGATGCTTGGAATCATTGTTCTTCTTTCAACCATGGTTACCTGCAAGGAAACACGTGCCGTCATCATTGCTTTGCACAAAAAGGGCTTCACAGGCAAGGATATTGCTGCCAGTAAGATTGCACCTAAATCAACCATTTATCGGATCATCAAGAACTTCAAGGAGAGTGGTTCAATCGGATCATCAAGAACTTCAAGGAGAGTGGTTCAATTGTTGTGAAGAAGGCTTCAGGGCGCCCAAGAAAGTCCAGCAAGCGCCAGGACCGTCTCCTAAAGTTGATTCAGCTGCGGGATCGGGGCACCACCACTACAGAGCTTGCTCAGGAATGGCAGCAGGCAGGTGTGAGTGCATCTGCACGCACAGTGAGGCAAAGACTTTTGGAGGATGGCCTGGTGTCAAGAAGGGCAGCAAAGAAGCCACTTCTCTCCAGGAAAAACATCAGGGACAGACTGATATTCTGCAAAAGGTACAGGGATTGGACTGGGGTAAAGTCATTTTCTCTGATGAATCCCCTTTCCGATTGTTTGGGGCATCCGGAAAAAAGCTTGTCCGGAGAAGACAAGGTGAGCGCTACCATCAGTCCTGTGTCATGCCAACAGCAAAGCATCCTGAGACCATTCATGTGTGGGCTCACTCACAATTTTGCCTAAGAATACAGCCATGAATAAAGAATGGTACCAACACATCCTCCGAGAGCAACTTCTCCCAACCATCCAGGAACAGTTTGGTGACACAATGCCTTTTCCAGCATGATGGAGCACCTTGCCATAAGGCAAAAGTGATAACTAAGTGGCTTGGGGAACAAAACATCGATATTTGGGACCATGGCCAGGAAACTCCCCTGACTTTAATCCCATTGAGAACTTGTGGTCAATCCTCAAGAGGCAGGTGGACAATCCTCAAGAGGCAGGTGGACAAACAAAAACCCACAAATTCTGACAAACTCCTAGCATTGATTATGCAAGAATGGGCTGCCATCAGTCAGGATGTGGCCCAGAAGTTAATTGACAGCATGCCAGGGCGGATTGCAGAGGTCTTGAAAAAGAAGGGTCCACACTGCAAATATTGACTCTTTCATCAACTTCATGTAATTGTCAATAAAAGCCTTT